>NW_010120387.1:117591-122645 GCF_000699245.1 Pterocles gutturalis
CATGTTGAAACATTTTTAGGGGCACCTGAAAGTTGACGGTTGTCTCACGTGCTAATCTTAACTGGAATAGGAACAGGAACAGAATTACTGTTCACCTGCTCGAAAAAATGGGCTTCTAACACTATGTTAAAACTGAAATGCCAGTAGGTGTTATAGCAGTTCTGATTCAGAAATGGCATTTGAGAGAACTTATTCTGTTCTACACTAGCCATTTCCTTACCATAGATAAAATGCTTGTAAATAGTTCCCTACCAAAGACAATTATCTGCTTTTTGCAACACTTCTTCAACAGAAGATTGCTTTTTTTTATTTACTGAGAGGAGATAGATAAAAAGAACGAAAACAATGCCATAATATGTTTCTGTACTTTAGTGTTGTACCTGGACTGAATAAATTAGGCTGAGAGGCAAATGAAAAGCTATTTTTGGTTTCCTGTTAACACCACAAGTGTTTCTGAGGAACTGAAGCCCTTGGAGCACACTTGTGGCTAATCTTGGGTAGCATAGCTGGCAGAGGGACCAAAAGAAGATTACAGTTATAAAAACACAAGGAGGCCTTTGCCAAGAAATGCAAACAAAAAGGAAATATTTTAAGAAAATAAACAAAGCTACTGAGTAAAACATACACAGAGAGTAAAAGGGAACAAAAGAACATTTGAGTCTTGATGTCTTAACATTTTGTGGCAACATACATGATAGTCGAGCCAGAGTGTGTGAAAGAATGTTACAGCTGTGTAAGCTATGAGACATCCACACATGCCTTGAGATCAGCAAGCCATCAGGAAAGCCCACCTAGTTTGCCAGCTTTGCAGGTCTTCTCTGATTCTGCTAAAAATAATAAGTTCCATCCAGTCCCATCCATGTGATTGCAAAAGCTCCACAGAGAGTCAAGGGGCTGTTTGTAAAGGCTGCTTTATATAGAAACCCCTATTCCTTTTCCAAGGTAAAATAGTTTATAGTAACTTCCTGAGGCTATAAAACATGTATTTTAAGAGAAGACAATCTTCTTCTGTTCCACCTAGTCTATGCTATTCTCGTCTTATTGTGGCTATCTGCCAAGGACCAGCAAGTGGCTATTAGAAACAGAAGGCATATCACAAATATTCAGTCAATTGTACAGCAGACCATGGCAGGTGAATAGTGTTATATAGTGAAATAAGGGAAGAACGAGATCAGCAGATAGTATGGCCAAAAAGAAATCAATCCTCACAGGCCAAATTCTCCATTCATCCCCATGGTTATGACTTACAGGCTGTGGCTATTCCATCACAGAACTTGATCTGGAGCCCAGTCTCAGATTGTACACATTGCCTGGACACTGCTTTATGCTGTGGCTTCTATTTAGAGCAAACTATCTGCTCCTGTCTCCCAAACTTGCTCCAGCTCTGGCCTTGCGGGCACAACTGCATCCAGCTCATTGTCTCAGCCTTCGTTGGTGTCGGCTTGATGTCAGCTGCCCAAGGAAGTGTACAGCATCTGCATCACTGTAGTGCAAACTCAAATTTTGCACTTTTTTCCAGAAACTTATAAAAAAGACACCTGTCTTTAAAGCTGAATTAACTGAAGATCCAGGATCAGTATTTTAATCTTTAATTTCTCCATGCTATATGCTGTAGGATATCAAGACAGGATGGAAGAATGAATGAAAACAGACTGTGGAATTAAAACACAAAATATTCCTGTAGCTGCTGTTTGCTTTAATTGTGTGAGTATAGGGAATATCATAGAACCCTCTTTTTAGGGTCTTATATCACAGTTTTGACGGTAGCTGTCAGCCAAACACCACAACAACTACTTGCTCATCTTCCCTGCTCCTCCCTCCCAGGGATGGGGGAGAGAATTAAAGGCTTAAAGGGAAGAGACTCATGAGTTAAGAACTATTTCATAACTAAATTGCAACAAAATTGAAACTAATCATGATAATAATAATAATATATACAAATACACAAATGAATGATACACAGTGATACTGCTCACCACCAGATGACCCAGGCTCAGCCCATTCCCAGCTAACAATCCTGGAGCAGAAAGAGTCCCAAAACTGCGATCTTGGAATGGAGATAAGAGCCAAAGTGTCTGAGAGACCAAGACCACCCTGAGAGAGGGGCAACCTGGAGGGAGACAACCTGGAGCAAAAGAGAGTACTTCTGGACAGATCCTCATCTACATACTGGGCATGACGTGCATCATATGGAATAGCCCATTGGCCAGCTTGGATCTCAATTCTAAACCTAAGGTCAAATCCTAGGCTAGTAATTGCCTCCCAGCTTCTCCTACCCCTGCAGACACTGGCACAGCAGAGAAGCTGGAAAGTCCTTGATTGTCCTGGCAGCAACTATAAACTTCAGTAGGTTATCAGCCTTCTCAGCACAAATCCAAAACACAGCTTCTCACTAGCTACTATGAGGAAAGTTAACTCTGTCTCAGCTGAAACCAGGACATCTTACAAGAAAGTTTGCAATTTTTTGTGTTTTGTCATTTTTGCAGTAATTTATGAAGAGATTCCATTATATTTTACACAATTTCAGCTATTTTTCAAAATAAATCAAATATGATTTAGGTTCCTACTTTCTCTAGACTTTAAGAAATTTAAAAAAATTATCTGCTTTCACTATCCAGTACAAAATATCCTATAACTCCAATGTAGCAAAGGTCCTCCAGAGTTATCAAAAGAACTTTGCTGAGGAAGTGCATTATGAAAATCTTTGTAGTACAGCCAAAGAAAACGAGATAGAGAGAAGAAAAGCAACTTTTTGCATATGCATACCTTATTCTTTTACTCTTTCTAAACTGTAAATGAAGATTTGTGACATAAGAGTAGGAGAAAATTTGTGTCTGGAGAGGTGCTGAGGATAAAAGAGAATCTCCTAGTGTGTATTTATCTTCATGTTAACATGCTCTCAATATTCCATTTTTTTGAATTGCACAGACTGAATATCAAATTTTAAATACAGAATACTCAAATCAAACCTGGCAAATAGCTGGAAGAACTGAGAATACAGAAGCGTGTGAAAGATCTGGGACTCAAGAGACCTATTTCACACATTTCCCATTATGCCAGTCAAAGACATCTTTAGCTATGTTAATTTAGCTTGAATTTTTTTCAATAAAACATTCATTTTAGACTACACTTATAATAAATTCACTATTATGGAAAGCCAAAGTATGGAATATTTCTTCACTGCCAAAAACTGGAAAGTTAAGGTTGAATTTTCTGTTTTTCTATAATCTTCTTGTTGAGGAATTGTTTTGCTTGTTGTGGTTTTTTCTTGAAAATGAGGGTAACAATCCTCCTCTGCGCCACAAGGAGGATAAAAATATTGAAAGGCTTTGAAAAACTAAACTTGGATGACAATGAGAAATTTAAAATAAAGATTCAGTTTAATTTCTTGTTTGTCATTGCTTTGGATGTATAGGGGTTTTTTAACTTATGCAAGAGTGAGATTCAGCTGCCTAAACACAAATGACTAGTAGCATTTAAGATGTCCAATATCTTTATAGATATTCAACATATGTGACACGTTCCAAGGCTGGCAGATATGTTTCAGAGCTTATAGACTACTTGTATTGCTCTGAAGTGGCAGCCTTGATGGTTATCACAGGGCATCTCAAATGGTGTAAGATGCCCTCCCACTCTCCACAAGCAATAACAGGCCCTTAAGCACATGACTCATCTATAGACTCTTACGTAGAAGCATCTTAGCCTCAAGCAGAATCTTGCCCGGGGTAACTTTTTGAGCCCCATGAAACTACTCCTATTACTGACAACAGGGTCCATATGCTTAAACATATGAAGACCTGGAGTTTTAAAACTTTAGCTGGCAGGAGAAAGGATTGTCATATCTATCCATGTACATATGTACAAAATTTACACAAACTGACCTTGCTCTGAATTTGGCATTGTAACAGAAAAGTAGTCAGCATGTTGGAAAAGAGGTGTAATTAATGCAACAGATATTAATTCATAGGTCCATATATTTCACAACCAAGAAGAACAATTATTAACATCTACTGTAGTGATTTCGGATTAGTTTTTGCTGTTGATGTGTTTAGCTGCAGAAAACCCATAAAGACCTACAAGCTCAATAGGTGTATTTTAAATTTCACTAAAAGCTGAAGACAAATATTTTATCTGTGGCCATACTTAAGACTTGCTAATATAATTTCATTTAGCATTGTGTATAACACAGACACAAAAATTCATTTTTTTTCCAGTTCATAATTTCTGTTTTAGATAAAGTGCACCTTTTGAACAGACTTTTCTCAATTTAACAAATTTCAAATGGTAAGAAAATCCATCACATCTTTATACAAATTTTACCAGTTTAATGACTCTCACTGTCAAAAATGTGTGTCAACTTTCTAGCGTGGACTTGTTGACTTCAACACACAAAATGTTCAACAAGTTGTTCGTTACTAGAAATCAGAATCTTTGCAAACACTTCACACCCATAGCCCCCACTTTTCTCTACTTAATTGTTTCAGCTTCTTCAGTGTCATTAAAAACCATGTTTTCCAAACTTTGGATATTTCTGACCTTACTTTTATAGACTCTTTCCAGTTTGCTGACAAACCTTTAAACTCCAGGCACTAGGAGCTCGATTCATTTGCTTGTTTCTAGTACTCTAGAAGCTTTACCTGTCACACCTGACCTCCAGGTGCAATTCCAGAAGGAAAGAAATCTCCTTTAGATCTGGGGCTACATCCACAACTCTTATATGGAGGTTTCAGATACACTAGGCATTAGTGGCTCAAAAAGCATCAGGTGCCTCTTTTTAGGCAGAATCTTACTTGGAAGATAAAAGATCTAACACTGTTGTTCACTTACTTTCCCCCTAATATTTCTGGCACTCAAAGCTTTTGTTGCCAATTAATACAGGGATTTTTTTCTCACTTATTTCTATCTTGCTTCACTTCAAGACCACTATTTCTTGCTCTGTCCTAAGTGGACAAGGAGAACAAATTGTTGCCCAATTCTTTGCAGCACAGTTGTACATATTTGAACACTGTTATCACGTCTCCCCCTAGTCTTCTCTTCTCTAGACTAAACAAACC
>NW_010120388.1:0-364 GCF_000699245.1 Pterocles gutturalis
GTCTCCACGTTCACCGAGGCGAGGTAGAGGACGTTGCACACTGCAAGGACAGCGCACAGCCCCGCTCAGCGCACGCCGAGCACAGCGGGGCCGCGTCGGGCATCGTCCTGCAGAACCGGACACACGGACGTCGGGCAGATTTGGTTTGATGAAAAGGAGAGATTTGGTGACTCAGAAATTGCTCGCAAATTTAATTTGGTTTTCTTTTAATTCTTTGCACTAATTGTTTTGAAAGTCGCAGTATGCAATTTCCGGTTTCTAAATGTCAGATTTGGATTTTTTTTTTCTGTTTATTACATATTTCCTTTAATGAAAAGCAGAAACACCCCCAGCCAGCTGACGGCTGAAGGCCAACCTAAAACAT
>NW_010120388.1:584-884 GCF_000699245.1 Pterocles gutturalis
GACCCCCGACGCCCAGAGCCCACCAGCTCAATACCCTGGTTGAGGCCACCCAGGAGAGAGGCTTAAAAATCAGGAGCTACCTAAAAGTGGGAGGACTGGGGGTCTTTTGTCCTCAAGAACTGTCTTTTCAAACTTTACTTCACTATTGTAAGGACCAGAAGTCTCCCTGCTCTAAAATCACGCGGCTCCCATGCAGGTCCAGAACCCGAGGGTGTGGAGGTGACAAACGCGGGGGGGACACTGCACCGGCACCCCCAGCTGCACGGGGGGACCTGCTCTTTGCACAGGTCCAGAGCTGTG
>NW_010120388.1:925-1175 GCF_000699245.1 Pterocles gutturalis
CGTTCTCTTCAGCGGGGACAGCGTGGCCTCAGGAGTGCCATCGGGGACATCTTCTCCATCGGGGAGATCTGCACACGGGACAAGAGGAGCACGGACGCCGCGGGTCAGGTCACCCCTTGGCACTGGGGGAATTCCTCATCTCACGAGAGGCACAAAGGCGCAGGACCGCTTACATCGCAGGAATTCATTGTCCTCCATCTCCCTCTCCTGGCTCAGTTCATCCCTGGCCTGGCTCAGTTCATCCCTGACC
>NW_010120389.1:0-8907 GCF_000699245.1 Pterocles gutturalis
AGCCGCCGGCCACTGCCACCGCCCCGGGTTTTTATGGCACATCCAGCCAGAAGTCCAGGACAGAGGGGAGGCCGACAGTGAACCGGGCCAACAGCGGGCAGGCGCATAAGGACGAGGCGTTGAAGGAGCTGAAGCAGGGCCACGTCCGCTCGCTGAGTGAGAGGATCATGCAGCTCTCACTGGAGAGGAATGGGGCCAAGCAGCACCCACCGGCCCCAGGGAGCGGGAAGGGCCCACGGGGCCCTCCACCCGAGTACCCCTACAAAGGCAAAGCAGCAGCCCCCAGCAGCAAGGTGCAGGAGCACGGGCTCTTCTACGGCGAGCAGCCAGCACAAGATGTCCTCAAGGCCTCCTACGCTGCCCCCCAGCCCGCCCGGGCGGAGGTGGCCCTCGTCCGCTACCAGCCGCCCCCGGAGTATGGGGTCAGCAGGTAATGGCTGTCAAGGGGGGCTGGGTCTGCCGGAGAGGTCTGATCCTGCCCTCGCTGGGGGAGCTGGCTTCTGTGGGGCTTGGGCCCTGTGTAGAGAGCATCGTGGTGGGGACATCGCACCCCCATGGCCAGGCCCACGCAGGATGGCTGGTGGAGGCACCTGTGTCTCCAAGAAGGCTATATAAAGTGTGTGTGCCACTTGTGCCCTACTGAAATCTTCCCAGCAGGGCTCACATGGGGCCTTCATGGTACTGGGCCCCTCGTGCCAGGCCTCCCCACAGGCACGGGTTTATTCCAAGCACATTAACAATAATCCCGAGTGTTTACTCGCGGTGCGCTGATCCCTGCAGGCAGGATTACTACCTTTTGAGGCGAGTTTGTGCATTGAAGGCTCCCTTTTCCATGCTGTACCTAGGTGCAAGTGTTCCTCTGTCTCATCCCTGTCTCTTTGACCTCCTGGACAGTATTTTGCTGGATTTGGAAAGCTGGAGTTGTCTGGTGTGAATGTGAGTGGTTTTCATGTTGTAAGCTGCCTCATTAGGTCTTTACTGACCCCCAAAATCCGCAAAGTTTTTGTTGGCATTGACTTCAGTTGCCCACACTTATTTTGCCGCAGCACAGGCACGGAGAAGAGGCAGCACAGCTAAGCCGGCTCTTTCTTTCTGAAATTCGTGTGGTATGAAATGAGAGAGCAAGTGCTCTGCCTTTCTGTATTTGCAGCAGTGAGGAACTCAGAGCATAGCTTTGATGAGTGTTGCAAGACGGTTGTGATAAGTGAAGGGCCCACGCTGAGCACCCCTGGCCTTCCTCCAGCTACATGTGTGTTTTGATTACCAGCCTACCACTGTGCAGTTTGTGCAGTTTTTTCAGAGCGAGATGATATTTTTAAGAGCTCAGCGAAAATCTCTGTTTATGCTAAGAAACAGCTATATGAACTCAAGGGCAGCGGGGTTGAGCTGGGGCTGTGCTCTGCCACAGCCGTTTGCAGTGCTAACAAACATCTCTGGCACCAAACAAATTCATCACCACAGAAAAGGAGCTGCTTTGGGGTTTTTTTATCACTCTTGGAAAACGCTGATTCAATACCCAGAGGCTGTTTTGCAGACTCTGTGTGAGCAAGTGGACCTGGGCGCTGCATGCACTGGTGCAGCTAACCGGGAACGACACTGGTGTTAAGTGGGAAACCCTTTGGGGCCAGTTCCAAAACCTTTCCCAGGTGCCTGATCAGCAATGTTAATGCTGAGAAACCCTTTGATTTCAGTGCAGCTTTCCATGCTGGCAGCATGGGCCAGGCTCTAGCCTTATCTCCAGACACTGCCGGATAACCCCAGCAAGTGTGGGGTGCTCTGCCTCGTGATGGCAGTTACTGCTTATTCCCAGTAAGGCAGTATGGTTTAACCTCCAAATCATACTGCACGGGGGATGCCTATTACCCCTGTGTGCTGTTTTCTTTGCATGACAGTGAAGAAATGTTCCTCCTGGCAGGTGCAGGGGCACCAGGGGGATGTGTTGTGCAGCAGAGGACTGTCAGTGTGGCCGAGTAGAGCTGCTGTGGTTTGCAGACTTAAAAATCTTGAGTGGTATCTTTCTTGCAGCTCAGGAAGGGCCTTAAAACATCTCGGTTTGGCTCTATCCCTGTTGGCTACTCCAGCATGTCTTTCCAGGGGTAAGTTAGGAGGCTGGCACAGCTGGGAGTTGTTTCACCAAAGCTAGGGTTGGTCTAAGGTCTCTCTTGTGCTTTCTCTAAGGCAGTTCTGGGTCCTGCTGCACAGATGGGGATTTTCAGGTCCCTCTTAGCTCCTTTCACATGGTGCTTGGATTTTGGGGGATGTTTCCTGCCTATGTGTTCCTGCTGGCTACATATGAGGCGGTAATTACCACTAAAGACAGCTGCTTGCTTGCAGACTGTATCTCGTGTCAGTGCTTTGCACAGTGCCAGAGGCTGGGGGAACATGTGGCTGTGCAGCAGATGTCAGACAGCGAGCCTCTTGGTCTCGGTGAAGCAGTGGTCTTCATCCTCATCTCGGGCTTTTTTCTATGGTATTTTTTGATGCAGGGATGTTAACATTTCACTTTGCTTGGGAGCACTGAAATATTCGCCACTGGTATTACCTGGACTACTTCTTAATTGGCATTAACTGGTTTGGTTTATAACTGGCTGGAAAGGCTGCAGAATCCCTTTACAGCCCTGTTACCTGTGAGGATTTGGGTGACAGAAGCCTTTAGGAAGTGGCAGCAATCCCAGTGTGCTCATCACTTGCTATTTCTTCATCTACAGCAGCTGTGCTCTGGTGCATCCCCTGCACTCATCTCGGGCTGCGTCACGGGATGGCCTTGCCCAGGTCTGGAATGAGCATGGTTAAAATGCAATTTCACAAAATGGCCTCTGCCCCAAATACTTCTCTCTATGGAGAGGGTAAAGGCAGGTTATCTGTCGAGGGACATCAGCCCCATCTCTGCTAGAGAACTTGTTTGGGCTGTAGTCCCTGAGCACTGCTGGAGGAGAGCCGGGGGCTGCTGGGTTGCTCCCAGGCACGAACCTTCTTGTGCCTCTGCTGTTGGTCACTGATTCCCCCCTTACCTGGGCTCTGGGGAGGCTCACAGCCAGCTGTCTGGCTGGGATGAAGGACCTGGATAAGAGGGACTGAGGTGGGGGACTACCCAGTTTCATAAGGTTAATGGAGGAGTAGGGTTTGGAGAGGCTGCTTTTTCTGTTAGAGGAGGAAGTGAGGTGAGAAATTCCAGCTTTCATCTCATCAGGAGGGCCTGGGAAAGAAGCTAATGGAAACACAGCTTTGCCCATGGTCAGATGGGAATCTCATGTATCTCAGCATCTCCTTCCCTCTGTCTTGGCCATATCTGTTCTCCAGCCCATCCATCCTGGCATCCTCTGGACACGGACTGTGCAAAAGGCTTCTGCCTCCCAGCAAAGAGAGGAGAGAAGCACAGAGCTGCTTCAGTCCGGAGGAAGCAGCCACAGATACCAGGGATGGAAAAGACCCGCAGGGTCACCAGTCCCCCACTCCACTCCCCCCAAGTCCTTGTGTGATGAGGAAAATGTGTCTGGAAACCCACAAAAGCTGTCAGGGAGCAGTTGAAAGAGATGGGATAACTGCAGCTGCTGCTTAACTTGCTTCTTTGGTTTGGCTTTTTTTTTTTTTTTTTTTTGCAAATGGTTAGTTTTAAAGGGAACATTGCCTTTAGAATCACCATGGTGAAATCTCACAACTTTACTGTAAATCTCAAGATATTTGGTATTACCCTGAAGCTCTCCTAGAGTCATATGATGCTATGGTAATCTCAGCATTTGTATAAATCAGGCTGAGTGACCTCTGCTTTATGGACATCATGGTTGAAGAGCAGAGCTTGAAGCCTGAAGCTTAAGAGGCAAAAAAATCAGAAGGCAAATAAAAAGGAACCAATATTTATTCTCATTTTAAAATATCAGTATTTTTAAGCTAGTTGCATGATGGGGCCATGACTCACAACTTCTGAATGCTTTAAGTTGGCCAAGTGTAACAATCTTTAGAAAACCTATCCTTTCCTAGATGTGCAGCTGTTTCTGAATGATGTCTTTGCTAACTTTCCTTAGGTGTTTGTTCAGAGAGTCACGGCTTGTCAGGTAAAAGGACTTTAAAATAATCAAATTTGGTCTTTTGCACGATCCTGTGAATTACTTCCAGTTTGCAAAACATTCAGTCCTGGTGATTATAACACTCTCTGCCTGGAGAATCCATCATGGCCTTTACAGACTTGTTCCACTAGCTACTTGCCATCTCTGGCACAGATCTGCATCTTAGTTTTAGCCTGTATTTTCTAGTTACCGGTTGGGTTTTTGCAATATCTTTGTCAAATACAGTGAGGAGCCCTGTGCTATCGATCCTTTAATACATTTAACAGATGGAGCCTGGAGCCCTGTAATTATTTCACTGCTGTCAAAACTGCTTTTTTTCACTGTGGAAAGCCAACCTCAACACCGTTGCAGTACCAGCTGAGCCGGAGACTAATCAGATGTAATATCACCTCTGCAATGCGACTCAATGTTCCTCGTTTATGTAGCTCATTAACACTTGCCTGTTTCAGATGTTAGTACCCCAGGAGCTCCCCATCCAGCTTGTTAACTGTTCAGTCATGTGAGGGTAGTTGCAGCCCAGGGTAGGATTTCCCACCCTTTTACTGTAGCTTGCTGTATTTATTCCTGGGTGGATGAACTCAGATCTGCTCAAGTCCATATTGTTTCTCTGTGCCCCGCTTAAGCAATGATCCAGATCAGTCAATGCAGTGAATCCTCTTCAGTGCTGCCGGTGGCCCTTGTCAAATCCTGGTGTCTTTTATCCAGAATGATTTCTGTCTCTGCACTGTTAAGAAAAAGTGTGTATAATGCAAATGAAGCGTTGATCTGGAAATACCTCTGCTTGGTGAGGGGACTTCATTTGTGGCTGCATGAAGAAGTCAATCATGCAGGCACCTTTTAATTCTGATTGAATCCATGCATTTTAAAAGGCAGCATGCAACTGAAGAATAAATCTGGGCTGTTTTTAAAGATACCCCAGTTTTTTATGTGCCTCATAAAATTCCACCCTGCCTGGATGCAGAAGCCTGTATTTAACTGCCAGAATAGTCTGTGGCTTCTCTGATTATTTGGGTATTAACACACACCCCCCCCGCATTACTGCTGTTTTCAGACAACCTGTTGATATTTGCTCATTCAGCCACATGTCTGTGGCCGCTGAGGGGACTACAAGGAGCTCCTTTTCTTCCCTGAGACACCCCAGGCAGGCAGGCTTGCTGACAGTGTGGCTGAGCCGAGAGATGTGACGCCCAAGCTGACTTCTGCTGGCGTTTCTCCGTGAGGATAGCCCAGGCACGAGCGTGGGTCGGAGGCTGTGCCTCCAGCTGACGCAGATGCTGGCAGCCCTGCAGAAGAGCATTGTATTGTCTCCTTCTGGTCTAATCTGCCTTTCATTAAAATAAATAGAAGAGAAATTAAGCTGTGACCACAGCTTGGGTGTTGCTTGTGTCATTTTTCCCTACCCTTCTGTGTTATTATCCTGGTTGGTTCCTGTAGGAGTGCAGAGGTTGAGGAAGGCACCTTTTCCTTTGCTGAAAGTCATCTGGGCTTTAGAAAGAGTATTTATTCTCAGTGTGGATCCCTGTGAAGAAATAAAATAACCTGTCCCTCTCTTAACCACAGTATGTTTAATATAGCATGTGTCTTTTCAGATTATAATTTTGCCCTGCAAATCTTGATGGAATCACCCCTGAAGAAGCTCATCCTAGTCTTTGCAGCACTGACAAACATCACTGGCAAAATAGTGAATTCTGGTGGTGTGAGTCCAAGTCTGCAAAATGTTTTTTGAAATAAACTCTTGTGTTCACAAGGTGCGGCAACTGTTGCTGATTGCATAAGTCAGAGGATACCATGGAAATGGCTTGGCTATGGAAAGTCTTCTCCCATTTCTGGCTGTATCAGCATTTAATGGTGGGTCTATAACTGTGTTTCCTTGCACCATGACCATCAGACTGGACTTACTGACTTTCCCAGGATCCTGTCTTTCTCCCACATGGTGACAATATTGATTCCTTTGTGTTATTCACAGCTGCAAAGAATAGCATCTGAAGCCTGCTTCATGACTGCAGAGATCATAGCTGAAGTCGGGTAGACACCTGGGTCTGAGGTTAGTATCCAGACTCAAGGCTCCTGGTCAATGGACTGGAATAAGCTCCTTTCACACACTTTTTACTCTCATTGTAAAGTAAAAGCCTAATGCAGCTTCAAAGAACTGCACCCTGGAATGCCTGTTTCTCTTTGCTGACTCAGCTGGAGCATCCACAGTAGATGGGTGAAGTTGTGAGATGAAGTCCCTTGGGATGGCCTTCAAGAGATGAAGTAGACCAGTCTGCCCTAGAGGCAGAGCAAGGCAGAGCATTCAGAGAAGATGAGCTAAGCAGGTTAGCTACAAATTCCCTCCAGAATTCCTGTGTGCTGATCTTTCTTGCTCCAAAGGGTTCCACTCCAACAGGTGTGTTAAGACTATGCCGAAATTTGGGAGTTTGGGTGACCTTGCTGAATTCTGTGGGATTTCTCATGAAAGTGAGGTCCATGGTCAAGTATTTTGCAGAAGACACTGTATTGCAGGCTGTTATATATATCGCAAGCTATACATCACCTGGGAGAGAGAGTGCAGTCTGGTGACCCTAGCATGGTAGCCCTTGAAAGACTGTCTGCATGGCACTCAGTGTTCTAAAAGCTGGTTTCCTTCATGCAGAAGTATATAGGAGCCCTACTTTTACAATAATGTCAACAAAACCAATAGGTTTTCAATAAAAATGTAGATGAAGAGTTGCAGAAATATCCAAAACTAATAATGTTCCATAGTTTTGTGCTTTTAAGAAGGATGATTTTTGATGGAAGTGTGTTTGGCTGTAAGATTTAAACCTGCTCTAATGCAGAGTAAGATCAACATTTAAAATACAGTAGAAGCATTTTGAGAATGTCATTCTTTACTAAATCTGATGGAGCTCAGGATAATCCTGATTGCTTCATTTCTTTGGAGCTTTATATGAGTGGTTGGATGTGAACTAAGCTGATGTTATAACTCTCCTATTTCTACAAATGTTGATTTGTTAGTATGAATTGCTGTGTTGATTTTATTGTATATACGCTTGGAGATTTTGTGCTAGGCTTAGTCAGAATTAAATTGGGACAGATTAAGCAAATAAAAGGAAAGTCAGAAATGTGTTCATTATGTTGAACAGATGTGCTTCGAGAAATGTATTGTCGATTTTCCCAGTTCAGTTTCCAAGCTGGAAAACACTTTGAAGAATCTCTCCTGTGGCCCTGGCTATTGAGAGTGGTGCCTGGCTGCTGCTACAGGCTGTAAAGCTTTAGTAGCTCGATAAGTGGTTTGCAGTTCAAGAAGACGGAGATCCGAGGGATCTTTCCTCCTTCTGTAGTGTAAAGCTAGACAGACTGAAGTGCATGTGAAAAGGTTAAACTGATGGGAGGTTGAGATTTCCCTAAAGTACAGTGTCAAGATTTCCTGTAAGCACTTAAAGGGTGTATCTATGACCAAAGATTGTACTACTTCATTATGAAAAAGAAAAATTGCTATATTTCCACTGATTTAGATTCAGAGATAATTTTAAGTATATTGCTGTAAGCTATTTCCATAAAGAAATGGGGTGGTTTTGGATAGCTGCTGCAGTTCCGTTTTTCCTGTTTCTCCGTGCTGTCATGTTTGTGCTGTGGTGTGCGCTGTGTGGGCACAGGGGTGGATGAGTGGGGCCAGCAAGGGCAGAACCTTCACCAGCCATGACAGATAAAACTTTGCAACGTTCCTGCAGGGAGCTGTGTCAAAACATATGGAACACAGAGGGGTGGTTATCAAGCCTGACTAATCTAGTGGCCTTCTATGATGGAGTGACTGCGTCAGCAGATAAGGAAAGAGCTACGGGTGTCATCTATCTAGACTTCTGTAAGGCCTTTGATATATGGTCACCTGCAACATTCTTGCCGCTAAATTGGAAAAACATGGGTTTGGTGGATTTACTGTTAGATGGATAAGAACTTGGCTGATGACTGCATCCAAAGAGTTACAGTCAATGGCTCATTGTCTAAGTAGAAACCAATAATGAGTGGTGTCCCTCAAGGGTCCTTACTGGGACCAGTACTATTTAATGTCTTAATCGGTGACATAGTGTGATTGAGTGCACCCTCAGCAAGCTTGTGGATGACACCAAGCTGAGTGGTGCAGTTGATTTGCTTGAGTGAAAGGATGCCATCAGAGGGACCTGGACAGGCTAGAGAGGTGGGCCCATGTGAACCTCATGAAGTTCAATAAGGCCAAGTGCAAGGTCCTGCACCCGGGTGGGGACAATCCCCAATATCAGTACAGGCTGGGGGATGAGTAGATGAGAGCAGCCCTGCAGAGAAGGACTTGGAGATACTGATGGAGAAGAAATTGGACATGAGCCAGCAATGTGCGCTTGCAGCCCAGAAGGCCAACCGTATCCTGGGCTGCATCAAAAGAAGCATGACCAGCAAGTCAAGGGAGGTGATTCTCCCCCTCTAAGCCACTCTCGTGAGACCTCACCCGGAGTGCTGCATCCAGCTCTGGAGTCCTCAGCACAAGAAGGACATGGACCTGTAGGAGCAGGTCCAGAGGAGGGCCATGAAAATGGTCAGAGGGCTGGAGCACCTCTCCTGTGAAGACAAGCTGAGAGAGTTGGGGTTGTTGGAGAAGAAGAGGCTCCAGGGAGACCTTATTGCAGCCTTTCAGTACTTCAAGGGGGCTTATAAGAAAGAGACTTTTTACCAGGGCTTGTGGTGATAGGACAAGGGGCAACAGTTTTAAATTAAAAGAAGGTAGATTTAGATTGGATATATAGAATATTTTTTTTTTACTGTGAGGGTGGTGAGACACTGTCACAGGCTGCCCAGAGAAGCTGTGGGTGTCCCCTCCCTGGAAGTGGTC
>NW_010120389.1:8997-11213 GCF_000699245.1 Pterocles gutturalis
ATCTTTAAAGGTCCCTTCCAACCCAAACCATTCTATGATTCTGTGAATTACTATATGTTTTGTTGGCCATAAGTAAAGTGTCAGACAGCACCTCCCTGCCTTCCTGTCCTTTGGAAAGTTTTATCCACTTTGAGTAGACATTTAGCTCCTAAATCATTAGGCTGCACCTCTGCCTGGGACTGAGAGCAAACCTGCCTGGCCCTGGGAGCTGCCTGCAGGGAATGGCCCCTCTGCTGTGCTCCTGAGCTGCCTCCGTGGGTGTTTAATTTACCAGGGGAGACACAGACTTAGGGTATGTCTGTGCCGTGCAGGTAAAAGCTGTGTGGAGGCCAGTGGGAGCTCAGCACAGGCTTTCCCAGTGCCGGCTGCATGAAGCTTGGCTGGGATCTTCCTCCCAAGGACACTGAACCTGGACCAGGATCTGTGCTGCCGGGCAGGTTAGCAGTGTGCTTGCATTCGGGAATGGGCTCATTGCTTGTCTTCACTCCATTTCAATACCTTTCCGTGCCATGGCAGATGTGTCAGGCAAAGCACGAGAGCCAGGATGGAAGCACGGGGCTGTGTGTGCACTGCGTCTGGGGGGCTGCAGGGACTCGTTTGCTTTCCCTCTAGTTTGGACAGAAGGTACAGCTGAATTGCTTTCTTTCCTCGCTGTCGTGTGGCTTGGTGGGAACACACTTGTTAGAGCAGTGCGGTTAGCTTTTAGGGCAGGGGTTTAAAATTGTCTTTGCTTTTTGTCTTGTTCTGCTGCAATTGAAGGCAATGACAGGTTATTATCAGTTGAATTAGGCCAACACTGAGAGCTTTTGAAAACTCTGCTTTGAGAAGCCCTGTAGGTGCTGAAGACAATGGTAATCATAATTATTATGTATTTTTATAGCACAAAATTGTCTGTCTAAAAAACAGCATTCATGGATCTTCGAGGCCAAATGGGGTAAATACATCTGTTTATTAGGTCTCCTGCCTTGTGTAGGCTACAGAAATAAAGGCAATGGCAGCTACAGCAAGCCTAATAGCTCATGGTTAAGCTAAAATACAACTTTTGGAAGGTGCTTGATTGCAGACTTCATGTGGGGTCCAGCAGCCAGCTTATTTTCCAGCCAAACTGAGCCCTGACCCAGATGTCCCCTGTGGTCTGGGTTGAGTCTCTTAGACAAGCGCAGGGTAGAAATTTCACAGCTTTGACATCTGGGCTGAGGATTGGCTCAGGCTGTGCACAGCAAGGCTCCGTATGGGGCTGCTCACCTGGACCAGAGCTCCACGGCTGCCTGTGCAGGGATGGAGGGATGGAGATGTGTCCAGTGCAGACAAGCTTTGAGCTGCTCCCTGTCTGAATTTCCCCCTTTTGAAGCAGAGGCAGTCTCCCTTCTTGAGCTCACAGGGCTGAAATGCAGGACAGAAGTGAGGGACTCTGTTCCCCCCTGGCCACCAGCCAGAGGGTTGCACTCACTGCTCAGACATCCTCCTGGGTTATTCTCCAGCCATTGCAAATTGTGACTCAAGTGGATTAAAGAGCTGCCCGCCATTAGAAAGGCTAGCCTACAAGCAGATCCACTGCCAGCTCGCTTCTTATCCTTTCCTGATATGAGCCTGGTGGGTGATGGATGCCGTTAGTCAGGGAGTGACACAATAAGGTCTAGCACTGGAAAATGGCTGTTGTGGCTCGCTGTGATTGACTGAGGCTGAGCCTCCAGCAGCTCTGCAGCAGCCCTTCCCTTTGCCATTTGCTAAAGCCGCTCGGGGACGCTGCTTCGCTCACATCACTTCCTTTCACCTCCCAGTTCGGCCGATCAGCCGGCCTCGCTCCAGGCAGGGAGCAGTGTTCAAAGGGTGAGTAATGCATCCCTTGTGTTTCCTTCGAGCCCGCTGGCTTATGCTTCTCAGCGGTAGGGTTTGTGGCAAGGGGGGGCAGGGAAAGGCTGGCTGACTGCTGAAATATTAGCTGCACACCTAGGCAAAAATGCCATTTTCGAGTCAATGCTTCCTTTATCCGTTCATGCCAGATGTATACATCACTGTCAAGAGCAGGCGAGGAGACAATTTACCCAGTCCTCGCTGCGATTGTTGGTATTTAGGAGTGACTAAGGGCCAGAATCACGACTGTACAGTTATAACCCCATTAATAAACTGTGCAGTCATTAGGCGAAAGCTCCTCCACGCATTTCGAGGCCATGTGGCTCTAACGCCTCCTTTCGTGTGCTTCCCCGCAGCCGACA
>NW_010120390.1:0-8867 GCF_000699245.1 Pterocles gutturalis
AAGTCCTGTGGTCTAAGTAGCCAAACCTCCGGCTGTGGTACCACTCCTGTACCGTCACCACCTGTAACCGTTTGTTGACTTGCCAAAATTCAATCTGCCTTTTTAAACCTTTTCCCTTTAACTGGGAGGATTGGTGAGAAAACTATGTGTGCTATGTGTCCCTTACCTCTTCTCCCAGGACTCTGTAATCCTTGATAATCCTTAGTCTCCCCAGACTGCTTCTGGCTGTGTCACTGGTGCCCACATGAAACAACAGCAGGGGGTAATAGTCAGTGGGCTGTACAAGGCCCCTAGTAAGGAGCACATCTCTGTAGAGAGAGGGTCAGGTCTGCAAATGGGTACCTTAGAAAAGAGTTGTTTATTACTATGACCCATCACTTTTTCTTAGTTGCACTGGTTGTTACATGAGGACCAGATTGGACTGCCTTACTCAACTCCAGTGTCTCTTGTGATGTGAGGGTCTTCCCTCTTTAGTCTGTGGAGCGGTGAAGCAGTTCTGCTATGGCCACTCAGGCTTTGGAGGAAACCTCTTCCTCCTGTTGGTCCTTGCCTTTGCAAGCTTCTATTCTTCTGCATTATTGGCTTCCCTCACTTCATCAATACTGGCCCTCCTGTCTTCTGTGTGTGCTGGTAGGGGAGTTTCTGTTTGTTTAGCTGTGGGCTGTGGGTCCACATCAGACTGTGCCTGGAACCAGTTTTCTAACTCTTTCTGAGCCTCCCTGGTGATCCACAGTCTTCCCACCTCTTTCTGCAGCTCAGCAACCTGCTGCAGGATGTCCTCCACTTGGGCATACATTTTTGCAGGCACGTCCCCCACCTGACCCTGCCCCAGGAGAAAGGTCTAGGCCCTTCCTGTAGTCCAAGGTTTGCCAAGCAACTACCCCCTTCAGCAGCTCTGTCTGAGTAGAGGCATCAGCCACTTGTGAGAGACTGGACTGTGGGATATTTGTCCCAAAATTTGCTTGGAAACTGAACTGTGCACAAAGAAGATACACCGCTGATGCTGCACAGTGTAAGGTGAAACTGATTTGGTATGGTGCAAACAGTCACGCCTCCCTGTGGGGGGGGAGTGCACGAGCCGCTACGACTGTCACCACGTGCTGGGACATGCACAATGCACCATGAGGGAGCACACAGCAAGTGTGTGTACCCTATGGGGGCAGCATGGGTATGTGTGAGAGGGGGACAAGGGAGACGTGTTGGATGTACTGCTGCTATGGAAACCCTCGACCCAATGGACTTTCTCTGGCATCACCTATAAAAGTCTTCAGGAAAGTGCACAAACTGCGTGTGCACCTGAGCAGAGCTGTGCGTGAATGTCCATGTGTGAGTGAATCCACCGCCAAGGCCTGTGGATTGTTAGAATGCTACTGGAACTTGGGTGGTTACTGTTTCTTGCCTCACTATCTCAACTTCTTACTTAATTTCTATCTTTTATTCCATGCTTTCCCATAGCTTTTATGTTTTATTGTTGCTAATAAAGTTGGTTCGGGTGTACGGCATCTGACCTCACTTGGTCTTAGTCTCGCTCTTGCGATTGTATCAAAACCTCCCCGATTTTGGATCAGGACACCACTGTTGGGGTAGATGATGCAGACCCCCCAGCTGCAGCCGCAGCCTTTGCTCTCAGACAGGTGTCCTCTATTCTGCCTTGATGGTAGGATGACTGCCCTTTGCCTGTTCAGATGGTCACAGACGATGTCTGGTTGCTGGGTTCTGTGCAATTCAGGTCTCACTCACCTTCCAAGAGGCGCCTTTCCACACAAACCGCTGCATCACGCCGTGACTGACACTCCATGTCCTGTTTGCCTGTCATGTACATAGCACTCCTGGTTGCTGGTGCCCCCCAGGGCTGCCTTTTTGGGGAGTGGGGGGTGGCTGCCATTACCACTGGCCCCTCCCACACCATTTCAACCACCCTCATGCAAGCTGCTAGTTCCTGGTAGGTCTCTGTGCTCTCCCGGGGTTTTCCTGACATTTTCCTATCTGAGGAAACCTCGCTGTATGCTGGGATCCCCAGCTCTGCTGTGGGACGTGTCTGCACCATAGCTGATCTCCTCTGCCAACCTGGAAATAAAGCTTAGGAATGGCATTTTGATGAGTGATAGAATTTTGATGCTGTGCTCACCTTTGATGACAGCAGATCTGAACTGAGATTAAAGGAATTACCTTCTTTTGTAGATTATGATCTTAATTGTCATAAAGTTCCCCCTTTTTATGGGAATGTACAATTGATTTTTTTAAGTAACTGTAAATAGAAGCTATTTGTCATATTTTGTGCTTTGGCTTGCTTTAGTTTATTATTTCACAGGCATGACTTACTATAGCTGGTATGAGTATTTACTGTTTTACCCTGATCTCATTGGTCTGATGCAGCCCTTTGCACTTCATGCTGTCTATACACTCATAAATTTGGAATTTGACGAGGACACTTGTAATCATTCACTTCAGAGAAGCTCCATGATAAACCCTCAGTTTACCTCCTTCTCAAGAGACTTCTATCTCTTGAAGAAAAGAAGTAGTAATTGATACATCACAACTCTTTTGATGTTGATAGTACAAATGTAGCTTTTCTGAAGAATGACTAAATACTGCTTTGCTTTTCCTAACAAATTCTTCTGCTTTTCCTAGTTGATTTTATATTACCTTGACCCTAAGGGCATTTGCTGTGTAGTTGCTTTAATAATGTTATATATCCATCAATATTCTGGAGATCTTTTCAATCATGTAGATCGGATGTACTATACTCGATTAAGGTAAATTCAGTCACTGCCAATGCATAAAAGTTCCTTGATTACATCTCAGTGAAACCTATTAACTCCAGTAAAATATCTGAGTACTCAGTATTCTGAGGTGAAAAAATTGAAAGGATATAGAATTTCATGATGATCTGGATTACATTATATATTACAGAAGCAGCATTTTGTACTATGAAACACAAGTGTGATTGCAGATTCTATTCCTGTTCATTTAAAAGAGTTCTTAAGAAAACACTGTTTTGTTGATAATACTTTATTACTGCTAACCGTAGTTCACCAACCATATTTCCTTTCATTGATAAGAAGAACCCCATTAATTTAATTTTATTCTCTGGATCTCAGATATGCTGGCATGTATGTCTTCTCTTTATTAGCTATTTCTACACTTTACCTATGTTCCTTCTTATTGCTTCTCCTCATTCCTTTTATAAGCTATCACAATCTTGTTAAGATTCTTTCTTATAGGAATTCTCCACTATTTTCATTCTCCCCTTTAAGCCATTTCTATTTTTGTTATGCTTTATTTGTTTACCATGAAGTGACCAGAACTGAACCCTGTATTTAAAAAAAAAAAAAATCAGAATAGTTGATTAAATTTTCATGATCTATGTTGTTTTGCAGGATAAACTCATAGATACTCATAACCCCTCATTATGAGATGAATTTTTGTGAACACAAGGTAAAACGCTTCTGAAGAGTCACCTATCATCATCTATAGAACTATTCATGACTATTATAAGGTGGCCCTTCAGCGTGGTATTAGCAGTATAACTCACATTAACATTAATGTTATGAATAATGACCTGTAAACGTCTCTCTATTTGGACTTTTTTATTTTTGTGAAAGTACGTGATATCATAGAAGCACAGAATCATAGAATATCTCAAGTTGGAAGGGACCCATAAGGGTCATCACGTCCAACACCCTGCTCCTCACAAGACTACCTAGAACTAAGATACATAACGAACAGCACCTTCCAGATGCCCCTTGAACTCTGAAAGGCTTGGTGACACAACCACTTCCCTGGTGAGCCTGTTCCAGTGACTGACCATACTCTCAGCGAAGGAATTTTTCCTAACTTTCAACATGAACTTCCTCCAAAGCAGCTTCATTCCATTTCCTCAAGTCCTATTGCTGGTCACTAGAGAGAGAAGGTCAGCACCTCTCCCCTCCATTCCCCTTCTTGAGGAGGTTGTAAACTGTCATGAGGTCAACCCTCAGTGTTCCCTTCTCTAAGCTGAACAAACCAAGTGACCTCACCTGCTCCTAGTAAGTCTTGCCCTCGGCACCATTCACCATCTTGGTCGCCCTCTGGACACACTCAATAGTTTGATGTCCTTATATTGAGGCACCCAAAACTACACACAGTACTTGAAGTGGTGATGCATCAGTGCAACGTAAAGAGGGAGAATCATCTCCTTAGACCAGCTAGCTATGTTGTGCTTAATGCACCTCAGGACATGGTTGACCTTTTTGGTTGCTAGGGCACACTGCTGGCTCATATTCAACTTGCCATCTGCCCAGACTGCTGGTCTCTTTCCACAGGGTTGCTCTCCAGACTTTCATCCCACAATTTGCGTACATAACCAGGATTAGCCTGTCCTGCATGGAAAATACAGAACTTGCTGTTGTTAAATTTCATATGGTCGGCAATTGCTCAGCAATCTATTTTATTCAGATCTCTTTGTAGTACTCTCTACCCTCAAGGGAGTTAACAGCTGCTCCTAGTTTAATAACATCAGCAAATTTACTTAAGGTACTTTTGGTTACTGTGTCCAGATAATTTTTAAAAAATTAGAGTGCTGGCCCTAAAATTGAGCCCTGTGGAACCCCACTCGTGACTGGCTGCCAGCCTGATATAAACCCGTTTCATGGAATCCCAGAATCATAGAACAGTTTAGGCTGAAAGGGACCTTTAAAGGTGATCTAGTCCAATCCCACTGAAATGAGCAGGAACATCTTCAGCTAGATGATGGTTACTCAGAACCCTGTCCAACCTGACCCTGAATGTTTCCAGGGATGAGACATCTACTACCTCTCTCGGCAATCTGTTCTAGTGTTTAAACACCCTCATCCTTTGTATCTAGTCTGAATCTACTTTCTTTTAGTTTAAAACCACTACCCCTTGTTCTGTTTCAACAGGCCCTGTTAAAAGGTCTGTCCCCGTCTTACTTATAAGCCCCCTTTAAGTATTTAAAGGCTGCAATTAGGTCTCCCTGGAGACTTCTCCAGGTTGAACCACCCCAACTCTCACAGTCTTTCTTCACAGGAGAGGCGTTCCATCCCCATGAACTTTTTTGTGGTCTTCCTCTGGAACTGCTCCAACAGGTCCAAGTTTCCAGTACTGAGGACTCCAGAGCTGGACATAATACTCCAGGTGTGGTCTTACCAGAGCGGAGTAGGGGGCCACAATCCTGTCCCTCAACCTGCTGGCCAAGTTTCTTGTTATACAACCCAGGATATGATTTACTTTCTGGGCTGTGAGCACACGTTGCTGGTTCATGCCCAGCTTTTCATACACCAGTACCCCCAAATCCTTCTCTGCTTGGCTGCTCTCAATCGCTTCATCCCTACCCTGCTTTGTTACTAGGGCTTGCCCCAACCCAGGTGCAGGACCTTGCACTTGGCCTTGTTGAACCTCATGAGGTTCACATGAGCCCACTTCTCAAGCTTGTCCAAGATCCTCAGGATGGCATCCTGTCTCTCAGATGTGTCAACTGCACCACTCAGCTTGGTAACTTGCTGAGGGTACACTCCTATTGTCTGTGTTATTGATGAAGATATTAAACTTTACTGGTCCCAGTATGGACCTCTGAGGGACATCAGTTGTCACCGATCTCCATCTGGCCATTGAGCCATTGACCACTGCCCTCTGGATCCAACCAATTCCTTATCCACCGAATAGTCCATCCATCAGATCCATATTTCTCCAATTTATTGAGAAGGATGTTGTGAGGGACAGTGTCAAAGATCTTACAGAAGTCCACACAGATGACATCCGTAGCTCTTCCCTTGTCCACTGATGTAGTCACTCCATCCTAGAAGACCCCTAGGTTGGTCAGGTGAGATTTGCCCTTGGTGAAGCCATGTTGGTTGTCTTGAATCACCTCCTTGTCCTCCTTGTGCCTTAGTTTTTAGGAGGATCTGTTTTGTGATCTTCCCAGGCACAGAAGTGAGACTGACAGGTTGGTAGTTCCCAGGGCCCTTCTACTATTTTTATAATGACTCTTTGACCCTGACCCATCAGACAATTGCTCACCCAATGTATTATGACTTGTCTAACTGCGTGCTGGACAGTTTATCCAGAAGGATACTCTGAGAGACACACAATCAAAATGTTGCTAAAATCCAAAACCACCACATCCACTGGCTTCCCTCGGTCAACTAGACAGGTCACTTTGTCATAAAAGGAAATTAAGTTAGTTAAGTAGGACTTTCTTCTTGTGAACTCATTCTGTCTATGACCAATGACTGCATTGTCTCTCAAGTGTTTTTCAATAGCTCCCAGAATAGCTTTCTCCATAATTTCTCTAGGCACTGAAGTGAGACGGACAGGCTTGTAGTTACCAGGGTCTTCCTTCTTAGCCTGCTTGAAGTTTAAGACAACATTTGCCAGCTTCCAGTCAACTGGGAACTCTCCAGACTCCCAAGACCATTGAAAAACAAATGAGAGAGGTCCTGTAATGACACTGGCCAGCTCTATTAGTACCCTGGGATGAATCCCATTGGGCTCCATAGTTTTATGTGCATCCAGCTGGAGCAGCAAGGCTTGAACACGTTCAGGGTCAGTTGGGAGTTTATTATCTTCCCAGTCATGGTCTTCCAACACAGGGATCTGGGGGTCCCAGGGCCCATCATCAGTGTTGAAGACAAAGGTGAAGAAGGCATTATATGTCTCCACTTGTCTATATCGCTATATGTGAGGTGACTGACCTCATCAGTCAGTAGACCAAAGTTATCACTAGTTCTCCTTTTGCTGTTAACCTGTTTAAAAAAGGCCTTTTTGTTGTGTTTCACAGTGCTGGTCAGCTTGAACTGTAATCAAGCTTCAGTTGCACAAATTTTCTTCCTACAGTGGTGAACAGCATCTTTGTAGTTCTCCCGTGTCACCTATTCTTGCTTCGAAAGTCTTTACACTTTCATTTTTTGCTTAAGTTCTAGAAAAAAGTCTCTGCTCTTAAAAAATTACCAGCATTTGTGGACCCTAATGCTTTCAAAAGCAGATTTCCAGGGGACCTTATGAACTAGCTCCTTCAGCAGCCTGAATTCAATTCTACCCCTATCCAGAGTCAAAGTTTTGCTGGTGTTTTTTCTCCTATTGCCAACAATTTGAAGCTCAACTGCCTCATGGTCACTGTGACCAAGACAGTCACCAACCCCCACTTCACCCATGAGTCCCTCTCTGTTTGCAGACAACAAATCTAGGAGAGAACCTTTCTTAATCAGCTCCTTTGGTACCTACACCAAGAAGTTATTTGGAACACTCTTTAGAAATTTGCTGGACCTGTTTGTGTCTGCTGTATGATATTCCCAGTTCACGTCTGGGAAGTTAAATCACCCATAAGGACAAGAACAGTTGATCTAGAGATATCCCTTAATTCTTTGTAGAATAATTGATCAATGTCAATGTCCTGGCTGGGTGGCCAATAGCAGACTGCAACAACAATATTAACTTTATTTGCTTTCCCCTTCATCCTTATCCAGAGGCTCTCAACTGCGTTGTTGCCAACTGCAAGTGTTATACAATTCAGCCCCTCACTTAAATACAGCGCAGCCCCCTGCCTCACTTGGCCTGCCTTAGCCCTCCTGAAGAGGACTGTCAGCACACCAGTCACAGGACTTATCCCAACAGGTTTCACCTGTGCCTGTGATGCTGTAGCTCTGGGACTGGGCCAAATCTTCTAGTTCCTCTCGTTTATTCTTCATGCTGCGTGCATTGGCATAAAGACACTTAAATGTACTCTATCATGGAGCAGACTGAAGGACCTCACTAATACACTGTCCGTCAGACATTGGTGTGCCACCCCAGACTTACCTTTAGTGAGCTTTATTTTATCCCTTTCCCCTTCCAAATCTAGTTTAAAGCTCTTTCAATGAGCTGTGCTAACTCCTGTGCAAAGATCCTCTTCCCCCCATTGAGACAGGTGTACCCCATCTGTCGCCAGCAGGCCTGGTGTCGTGTGGACAAACCCATGATCAAACACCCCAAAATTCTGCCCGTGACACCAGTCACAGAGCCAAGTATTGATCAGTTGAGTCTATTCCTTTCCTCATCATTCCCTGCAACTGGAAGGACAAAGAAGAACATTATTTATGTTCTTGATCTTTTAGTGAAGCTTTATAAGTGACCACAAGTTTTTGTCACTTTGGTGCCAAATGAGTAATTTCACTATTTGCTTTTAATTACTGAACTGAATGCCTCATGTTAAATTCAACATACGTATGTCAAAGGATTTTGATCAACAGAGTTAAGAGCTTAGAGAGAATGCAGCTTCTTTATGTAGGTAGGTTCCCATTGGGTTAAATGGAGTTGTGAAAGGAAGTTTCTCCTATACAGTAACACAATAATGCAAATGACAGGGTACAAATAGTGTGCTTGTCCATTAAGTAAAATATCTTAGGTACTATTTTGTCAGCTAACACAACAAAAATTTTAAAACTTTAACAGGATTAGTTACAGTTAGTAACCAATGCCTTCTCATGTGCTAGACTTCTTATATTTTCAGAATTACTCACATTTTGAAATAGTGTTTCTTCTAATAACTCATCTTTTAGAGACTGATTCTTTGTAATCACTTCCAGATTGGTTCTTCTGAAGCAAGTATGCTCAGTGGACTATGGATATCTTTGCTCCTTAAATAGATATTAAAGAATATAAAATAATTTTAATAATTTAACTTTAATAATTGTATAAAGCATACTAAAAAGAAATGTGTGGGCATGTAAATATGAAAAAGAGGATGTATTTTACTAGTTTGTGTATGAACAATGATATACAACATAGCATTGTGTAAAGCAATGTATGAATGAATTAGTATATATCCAAAAAAGAATAAATAAAAACCTCACAGCACATTGAACGAGAAAATGTTTGGAGGCAATTAAAAA
>NW_010120390.1:8902-18607 GCF_000699245.1 Pterocles gutturalis
ATCTCCACTGTCTTTGAAATGGTGAAGATTCAAAGGAAAGCCTTTATGCATTTGGAACAGGCTTTCCTCAGATTTCAAACACATCTGAAGAAATTATTCCTTGAACAGGAACTTCAACAACAGAACAATGAAATTTTATTCATTTTGGCTAGAGAGACGGAAGGCAAAACCCCATATTTTCCCTGGTTAAAAATGCTCTTAATGCTTCCATCTATGAGACAAGTGGTGCAGATACTGAATGACAGAATAGACAAGCTACTTTATCAAGGCTGTGGTGTTAAAAAAGATACATTAATTTGACTGGGGAGAAAGAAAACACAGTGGAACAAGACTCAATATTTTGGTGTTTGTTGAGGTACCAGTAGTACAGTCATCTGTTAAGGGCTAGGATACCAAACAAGTTTCTTGCTTGACTTGGTTCTAGTTATTACTTTCAAGACTATCAGTGCATTTCTATTAAACTAGATGCTAATGTAAAATGTATCAACAATTTTGCAAAGATTGGTTAGAACAAGCTGCTCCCTGTCCACCCATCAAAGAAAGTAGGAAACCCACACTATGTAGATATGACTTTTTTGGTCCCTGTCTCTGGGGTAATGACTCATATTTTTGGCCAAATGGCTACTGTGTGTCTTAATTGATCAGCCAGTATGTGGATGTGAATTCCCTATAGACATCTTTGCTTTCTCAATATGGTCTAACCATCGAGTATATAAAAATCATCATAAATATTTGCATTTACAGTTGTGTTTGACCTTAATTGATTTACCTGTACTTTGCAGACATCCTTGTCCTTAGGATTAGTGTCAGTTTTGATCAAAAACATGGTCAAACATAAAACTCCAAAGAAGGAGATAGTAGAATATGACTTGGATTAAATCTCTTCTGCATTTAGGTAAAAGAAAGAAGACGCACTACAAGTGGATCAACATACCAGTATGAATACTCTGAAGCAACTTGTGGTCTCCTAGGTCAAATTTTTAGTGAAACCCCTATGAATTTTGGTACTTGAGGGTTTGTATAACGAGTAGAGTTGAGATTTGGGATTTTGGGGAGTGGTTAATGTTTTGAGCTAAGATGATTTAGTTTAGAGTCACATTGTTCACATTCTGCTTAAAATTACATATCAGAATTTCTAGAACCTTCTCTCACCTCACTGCATGACACAGACAGAAACAAGTAACAGTTGTACTCTACATGAACACTACAAACTCAGTGTTAGGTTTAAGCTAGTTAATTCAAGGACATCAAGACACTGGCTCAGTATGCTACCTGTTTCTGTATGGCTCCTGGGAAGTTCACAGTGATGGCAAAATATGTTCATGTCTTTCTGAAACGTGACTTAAAATTTCGCCCTCAGGTGAATCTTATCTGCTTTGTCATATGGGATCTATCCCACACAATTCTATGAATGCAACAGAACAAGAAAAGCAGCAAGTGTCATTAAATTTTCCAATACAATCGACAATCAAGGATTATCATGGTCCTTGATACAGCTTAGAATAATAAACTCGGTGTGGCTCTCAATTGCTCGTCTACGGCTAGGGTCATTTCCCAATCAGTGCTTGAGTCAGCAGTGCCTTTTTAACATTGCCATTATCCCACTAGGGTTAGTTTTACTCCTTCTGAAGATTCTCCTGCATTCCTCCAGTTGCAGTTTAAGCCAACAGAAAGTATCTTTTAGCTGTCAGAGTAGTAAAAAGGGGTTACAGAAGAACAAAAATCAAGATTCAGATTTGTTTCAGATAGTGATGAGTCAAGCACACAAGATGAAAGGCAATAACAACATGACAGACAGAAAGGGAATCTGGAAAGCCTGTGAGCACTGGGACTGAAATTAGAGCACTTGGAAGGGAATGATATTGCGTAGTGTGTTATGGCTGCTGCTAAGATGGCTTTTCAACATCACAGAGGAGATGTTTGGTAAGGTATCTGTTTCTGAACAGAGTTTTTTAAAGGGTGTGCTATTCTGAGAAAAAGCAACAATGCCATTAGTACAACAGTACTATTAGTAGTAGTATCAGCCAAATTGTTGTCTTCTGGCCAGCCTCCTATAACAGAAATTGCAAACATCTGCTACACAGGCATAACACATCTGCTGTTGTGTATACGGCAACATATATCTGGAGCCAGTTCCATAATACTACCACCTTAGGCTGGACAGATCTGTGTTCACAAAGAATGTAGGTGTGCCACAGTACGACTCCAAAGAAGGGAAATGGTCTGTGTACCCTTTCACTTCTTACTCCTTCTTAAATTCTTGCAGAAGACTTTTTTTTTTTTCCTAAGTCATATCCTTCTCAAATCTCAGAAGTAGCTCTCCTGCAGACCAAGGAAAGCACCTTTAGCTTAGTACCATAGAAGCTTATATGTATGTAGTCAAGAAATTGAACTCAAGAATTTTTGAAGTGTCATTGTCAAATTGATATCTACCTAGTTATTTAAATGCAGGTTACAAGCAGCTGGCTTCAGCTACTGTTCCTGTATCTCTGTTTTATTGTCAGTTTTCTTGTGTTTTCCATTTTTGATCATGCTTTCCTCCCATGCTGTCACACCAAAAATCCACATTAATGATCAGGAAGCTGAGTGACTTATCTTCTGTGAAGGTCGTGAAATGGGCTATAAAAGTCGCAGCACGACCCACACATTTCAAAACGGTCTGTACGAGACATAGCGGTCCACTTGTGTACATCACACAATGTGACTCTACCCCAGTAAATTCAAATTAATCTTAATGATGGAAGGAATGGATGAGAGTTAAGTCTCCTGGACATGAAATACATTGGGGATTTGACCTTTGGGGAAATAGGAATTTGAAGACTTCATCTAGTACCCTAAAGATGACATAGAAGGATCATATGTGTTCAGGCTCCTGTTCTACAACCTCAGCACATTTAATGGCTGGTTTGCTTTAAAACTTGAACTCCTGGAAATGCAAGCAAAAATAGCCAAATGGGTATCAATTCCGTTCAAGATGTCCATCTGCTGCTGCAAAACCTGCATGAATTGGTACATAGCAACCTGTATTTCTTCTTGTAGTTGTAATCCTTGGGTTACTGTTTGATCTGTGAGCGTCTTGTCCTTGACAGAGAAACAGTAAATCCTGTTGTGATGTCAACGCTTTGCACAATAAGAGCTCATTGTACAATGTGCTTAGATAAACATTGTTCTGCAGAAGGTATTGACACAGAAAATACGGTTGTACCTGAATATAACATCTCTTTCCTCCTCTGGGTTCTCCACTGAGGATCAGCCACTGATTAGCACCTACCTTTTCATTTACAATGTTTAACCATTTAGTATGAAATTATAGCTCAGGAAACCACAGCTTTGATTAAAAAAAAAGATATGAAATGCTAAGTTGAGTATGTGATAAGCATAAATATTTCAGTTTATGATACATGGAGACACTATTTTCAAGTGGAATTTTATGTTGTTGGAAGTGATTTTGCAATAACCATAACATAGTGCAGAATAATGGCTGATTATAAACTTTTACGTAGGTATTTTTCTAAACTTAGATTACAATAGTGTGGAAACTGACATTAATACATTATTTCAACAGAAAAACTGTAGAAGTTTGTTTGTAATAACCACACTCATCTTGTATTTTTTCCCTTTTCATTTTACTATTTTGACAACTGGTAAACATTATACATTTAAAGATGTATTCATTTTTCTAATTTAAGAATTATAATAATGGAGAGAGAAAGATTATTAAAGCCGCTCGTTAATGCAGAGAAGACAAATTATGATTTATTGGTATCATTGTATACTAGGGTTTTTCAGACTTAACAATTTCATCTGGAAATGGGGAAGGCCTTTCCTTGTTCTCACTTTTCATTTCTCTCTTTCTCTTCTTGAGATTTCAATAACGTTTAATAAAATTTGCCTTTCTTCATAAATACTTCTATTCTTACAAACAAGGTGATCTTAAAGCAAAGGGACTGCATATCAGCTGTGGCTCATTCTTCCTGAGAGATATTAACTGATACCCAGTGTCCTAATTTATAAATTTTTGGGGAAGCAGTCAGAATTGAGTTCTTCTGCCTCTCGCTATGTTACTTATCCTGTGGGTACCAACCTTCTTTCTCAAAAATGTCAACTAATTTCAAGTATAGACTGAGAAATTATTAACTTAGATAACACTAAGACTTCCAATGTAAAGTTTTTCTATGATTATTTTATTCATATTTTGATATCTCTAAATATGATTTTTATGTATAATGCTAATGTACTAATTTATTTATTGATATAATACAATAAGGATTCTTCTAATATAAATTAATTTGACATATCCCTGTGAAACTCTTTGACTTAGAGGAAACTTTTTAGCAGAAAAGTGTTCAGTGAAAAATGTTTTTTCCAGCAACTACTTTATACTAACAGATTTTAAATACTTGTATTTTTTTACTGCTAGTAGGACCTCTGACCTTCCTTATTTCTAAAATATTTAAAAATTATATTCCCTTGAGCAGTAGACATTTTAGATAAATTTGACAACTTGAAAAATTGCAACCTTGTTTGATAAAAAACCAGCATAATAATATTAATGTATAATTAATTTTAGTTTGAAATGTGTTTGTTTACTTAGAAAGTGAAAAACTACACCTAAAATATTTTTTAATACAACTTGTTTTTCAGAACTGATGTTTTTGGTGAACAGTGGTAGAATAAATATTTTCTGTTTGTATTACCACAACAATATGTATTTGTATGTGTCCAAAGACCACTTTAGTGTAAGAGTCAAAGCTCTGAGAAGTCATATAAGAGAGAAGCGACATTATCTGTTGGTTTACTAAGTTAGTAATTTTTTAGAGAAGTTGAATGGGAAACATTCTTTTCTTGTTTCAAAATATACAAAAAATATGTCATTGTGGTACAGAAGTGACATACTTTTTTATGGAAGGAGTAACTGAATGTAGTAAACATTGCTACCTTGTTACACTGCTAAAAATAAGAAGGCCAAAGAAATGAGAGTCATGAACCAGGGACAAGGTCAATTTGTGAAATATGGGCTCACTGGTACCTATGAAACACAGTGACTCCTCTATATCAAGGCTTCCTTAATCCAGTGGTTGACAGAAAGATGCATCAGAGGAAATTCGTGTCATGCACGTAATCTTAATTTTTTCCCCTAAATATCTACTAGCGATAATTTATCAAAATCATGATCTGGATGGTTATGTCAAGTGAAAAGTATGACAAATCTTAGGATTTATAAACTGAAAAGAGGTTACAATTAAAGAAATATCTGGTTGAATAACAGTTGAATCAGACAGGATTTTGAACCACTTTATAGATATTTGTTTAAATTTTATTTTTTTTAAATCAAGTTCTAGTTAAACGTGAAAAAAAAAAACTAAAAGACAAGCCATCAGGAAATTCTTTTTAGGTAAGTAATTACGGATTACAGTTACTTGTGTATGCAGGGTAAAAACTAATTTTTATGAACAAGACTTTCTTTTCAGTGAAAACAAGATAAAACTATCCAGCACCAAAATATGAAGGTGTTGTGATTTTATCTGAGATAGCAATTTCCATAATCTTGGGAAAGCGAAGGACCAATGGAATTTTGGCATGAAAAACTATGAGTAAGAAGCTGTAGAACTGTGAGTAGAAAGAATGTTTTTTAAGGTCCAATTTAATAATTTTTTTTTTTTTTCGGTAACACCCAGTGAATAATAGGAGCACAGAGCTTTATTAATCTTTCCTTTATATTACAGTATGAGAAATAAGTCCTCTCCAGAGCATCCCCTCAAACAAGCAAACAGAAAACTGTAAGACCAAATTTTCTTGAGGCTGGTGTTTCCAGTTCTGTTGAAACTGGGGAAAGGAGCCAGAGTATGGCTCAAGATGTCACTCTCTTGACATCTTTAAAGAAGTGGAAGAGAACATAACCCATTCGATAGTAGACTTCAATGTAAAAACAGTGTTCAGAGTTAGTATTCATTAGTATATCTCACAACCACACCTGCATATAAGTGGGTTTAATAATTAAACAAGGAATATATTCTGTGTTTTTATTATTATTCTGAAAAATTGTCATTTGTAATTTAATGAGTAGATAATACAAGAAAGATATAATGAATGGATTTAGCTAAAACGATATCAATGAAGCTTGAACCAAAATGTGAATCAAAGACAGACAAATGTTTTCCCCTAAGCTAAAAGAAATGTTTTACTATTCCTCCTCTTATTCTTTATTTTACATTTCTGGATTGCAGGTGGAAGAACGTCCTAACACTGAGAACTTCAAGTGCTATTCAAAGAAGTCTGGGGAAATATTACCAGAAAAATCTTTTTAACATTGATTTCTAACCTGACTTTTAGGACCGCAAAGTTCAGATAGTGTCGTAGGATGAAATTAATCATTCTTTCTATGTTATTGTTAGGTTCAAATTCAGTCCCTTAGTATGTTATGTTCACTTTTGATGACCCTGAGCTGCAATTCTCAGCAGTCCCGTTGAACAACATCTACAACACCCAGCAATGTAATATTTTTAATTTAACTTCTGGACAAGATATTATTGCGGTCTGAAGAAATGGCTGAGCCTCACTGGCATGAGTTACATGTGCTCAACCCAAAGCAAACACTAGTTGAGTAGTTAGGTTACTTCTTTGTAAAGACTGCAACATTTTACGTTTCTAAAAAATTTTCAGACAAAACAGACAATTGATTTATTACCAAGTAGGACTTGTATGGAATTTGGGAAGGATACTTTTTAATTATTCTGGTATAATAAAACCCTAACAAGGGATTTACTAAGATAACTATGAGTGAAAAAAGCAAGAACTGCCCCAAATCAACGTCTAATTTATACTCTGTAAAAAAAGTAAAAAAGTTAATGAGTTCAGAACGGTCTGGGTTTTTGAGGGGAATTGTTTACCTCAAGTCTTTAGTACAAAAATTACTGAACACAGTTGAAAAGGACAGAGAGGTCAAAGTCATAGCTTAAATGAGAGCCAAATGCCTCTGAGGTTTACAATGCCTTTCTTTAGAAAGGTTAGTTCTGAGGGCTTTTCTAAAACTGTCAAACAATTAATACATATTCTATTATCTGAATATCAAAATTGCTATGTAAGTTGTCTTTATGAATACAAATGGTATCAGAATTTGATCACTGAGGGCTTATATTCTATTTGTAAATGGGGCCAAGAAGTTTATGCATATCAAAGCATAGCTAAATGCATTCCCAACCTCAATTCCACCACCAAAGAAAAATAAAAATAAACCACACCAAAAAAAAAAAAAAAAAACCCACAAAACCAGAAAGCCAAAATTTGTAGCTGCTTACATCAAATTTAAAAGTAGTAGGAGACTGCTCAAAGTAACTCTTGAGACTAAATGTTTCTGTGTGTATGTCAGCAAAGATGTAGTTGGAAGTCTTCCTTTGCAAGTATGATTCACAGTTCGGGAACTTAATTATCCAACTCAGACATGTTTGATTCTACTTCTAAATAAGAGAATAAGCCGTAGTATTTCTATCAGGCAGCCGGTTCACTTGATGTCAATCAGAGAGATATATTTATTTTTCTTTAGTCAAGTATGATATTACTAGATTAATCAGCTTTACCAATATTATCTGTCAACACCCCAGGAAGTTCTTCTGAGTGACAATTTTCTGCCCCTTAAGGTCTCATGGAATTCAAGAAATTGAGACAATACAGCCAGTTTTCACCTCTCAAATTTCAGTCCTCCATCAACCTGGCAACCACTATGAACTGGCACGGGAGAGACATTTTAGTTTCAATCAACAATTTTTGCTTTGGGGGATGCAAAAGAGGATTTTTGTTGTGTTTATTTTGTATTTTATTTGAATGGTTGACTAGAAATAAGAAAGGATTGAATAAAAAGTATGTTTTTTTGGATAAAGCAAGCACAGATAATTTTCTTGGCACCTCATTTTGAGATGTTTGTGCTTTTTTGGTGCCTTTTCATCATTCTCTTTTAAATGAGCATTAAGACAAATGAACGAAATCCAGTACACTGTCTACAGGTCACTACCCTTGCATCTCAGCTGGTTTATACCTCATGTTGTCTAGCTACATAATACCAACTGAAAAAGCTGCTGACTGCCCTCAGGTATGGATTTATGAAAAGGCAAGTGTCCAGCACCATTTGCTTGTCTTTTGTTCAGCAACCTGTTCCTGTGGTGATTTCCCCATGGTGTGTAAGGAGAAAGGTCACATTATTTTTCACCAACCGATCTAACAGTCTAAATGCACGGTGTTGAAAACTATATTGTAAGTAACAGGGTCATTCCACGTTAAAGAAAAATAAAATGTTTCAACAGGGAGCTGGACTGAAGATCCTTCACTGCAGAAAAAGTTTCTGTCTTGAGGAAAAACAATGCTTTGATGATAGCATTAAGTTTTGTTACAGACAGCCAAATATTCCAGTTATTGGCATACAATTCAACATCAAATACACAGATGAGTAATGACACTCTATCTCTGGAGCACAAACAAGCTGAAATACCCATACATGACTCCAAATTATTATTTTTTTTCCTTCATTCAACTTTCAGAGGAGCTGGGGTGTCCAACACCTTACAGCTTCTATAGACAGAATGCATCCATTTCTGTGTTACCCTTAAACACTTAGTAAAAAACACATAACCTCAAAAAATTAAAACAGAGTAAGTGAGATTGATACACACCACGCTCCAATAATTTTCCATTCTTCTGCAAGGCAGCCCAAGTTTCTTCTTCCACAATTTCTCTTGTAGTCCCACTATCTTCCTAATTCATATGTGCTTCAGCTTTTTTTCTCAGTGAAGTGCTTTTGTCACCATACTAGGCAACTCCTTTCTCCACCTCTCCTCTCTTGCTGCATTCTGTCAGGACTTCTTACTCTTCTGTGTCTCTTTGTAGTTGAAAGACTGAAAACACAGCACAGATACTGCCCTTTTTGTTTCTGCAATTAAAAAATAGAGGTGACTACAGAAACCAAAAACATGTCATTTGTCTTTTAGTGTGTCTAATGACAGAATTACTGTGGAGAATTCATTTTCCATATGTTAATAGTTTTGTAATGAGCATGTACCCACTGTGAAGATAGTACTTGTATAACTGACAGCATGGCAAAATATTACTCATTTCTCATTTTTGTTCTCTCTCACTTTACAGATACCAAATCAGAGATCCATTCTGGATAAAAATGATCCAAAGACAGAGAGAAATATTAATTTGCTTGACCTTGTCTAAGGAAGTTAACAGTGATAGAAGCTCAAGTCACTTGAACTGATTTGAAGAAAGCTTCTCTTTTAGTAGGTGTTGTTTTCAAGGAGGCATTTCTCCTCCCTTTGCTGTTATTTGTTATCTCCTGACGGTTGTGCTGGAACCTTACAAAATTTTAATGTAAATAATATTTCGAAATATGCAAACATACATCTGACAGGAATGTTCTGGGCCTTAGACCAGAGCATCCTCAACTGAGGGTTTATCTCTCTTTCCTTCTGATAACAGACAGCTTCTGTATACTCTCTCTCCTCTCTCTCATGTTCTGCATAGTTTTCTTAAGTTTGTGGAAACAGTTTGTAGGTTAAAAATAGGATAAGCTGAACAGGAAACGTTTTCAGGTGCAGCACATAGAAGTGAAAAGCTCTACAATAAATGTTCTGTATCACATTTTCATTAAGTCCACAGCTTTGAGACAACATGAGCAGTTATGAGCAAATCACAGAATCACAGAATCACAGA
>NW_010120391.1:0-36290 GCF_000699245.1 Pterocles gutturalis
TATATATATATATATATATATTTACTCCATCACCCTAAGTGATGGGAACAGGAATAACAGAATTACTTCTACCTACACCTTTTAAAGTATTTAAATTACATGAAGACAAGGAGTTGCACTGTATCTAAAAGTACGGTAACTAAGAGTCCACTGCTATGGAGGCAAGGTCAGAAGCTAGAAGAAAAAAAGCCCAATTTACACTTAATTTTTTGCCAGTTTTGTTCCGTGCCATTAAAAAACCCCTGAAATACTAAAAACACTATTAAGACTCACATTCATCTCTTGCTGCACTAATACCAATGGCTGCCAGGGTAAGGAGTGACTTCCTTCTCCAGTCATCCTCAGCTACATATGGAGACAAACCCACTTGGGGACAGCAGCCACTGTCCCACGCGTGAGAATCTGGGAGCCCTGCTTTCCAAACACAGCTCACCTCCCTTACATACACACCGTTGAATAACTCTTCCTACCATCCCATAGCCCACATCTCCAGTGCCAGACAACCACTGGCTCTGCTTCAGGAACAATAAATGGACCCACAGGATTTCGAAAGACAGCCAATGTTTCCCAGCCAACAATCACTTCGGGTGTGCAAAAGGAAAGAAGGGACTAGCAAGAGTATTTCTTTGGTTTGCTTGCACGGTTCTCAGCTTTGCTTTCAAGCTTTTCATACACATCTATCATGTGTTTATCACTAATTGCTGTTCAATCCTGTTAGTATGCAACATGTTAAGTAATTCACTTTTAGCAAGATGCTATTTTCTCTCACCTTTTTATTAAAAACAATTGTACTCAGTTTTTACCTGTGTGGTGCATTTTTTGAGCTTATGCCGTAGCTCTCCGCGTTAAGTGGAATGACAATAACATTTCACAGAGATATACAACAGCACAACAGAGCTCTGGCGCACAATCTCGTTTTATTGTGTGGCTATTCGTATAGCCTGGAGCACTGTGCAAATAAAATGCTCTTTGGGGGTGAAAAAAAACCCCACAACCAAACTTTTTTAGAACCAGATAAACTTTGGGTCATAAATGCAATAATATGTTAATCAGAAAGGCAACTCCTTCCACACTTCACTTCCAGAGAGTCAAAACTTCTTAGGGAAGAAAATAATGAACTATAATGTTCATAACACACACACATACACCTTTGCCTCCTTCTTCACACACAAATATAAATAATTATGAAATAGCTTGGTATATGATCTCTGTTAATTATCACAGCTAGACTCTCAGGCTACCATACTATTTTCTACAGCTTCCATTTGAACTATTTTTCGTAAATTTCCTTTAAAAGAAAAATCAGATTATATCTTATGCTATTATGACATTTTATACCTCTAGGGACAAAAGTATCTTAGAGAGACACATACGTGCCGTACTGAAAGTCTGAGACAAGTGTAATGCCAACTGTTACACATAAAATTTAAGGAAAACTATGAACAGAATCAACCTTTAGGGCTTTAATCTTACACCCCCACCCACATGCACGTACTCATGCTCAGTTTCACTCCCTATTTCTGTTTTCTTTAAAATACTGCAGTATAAAAACAATAAATCTCCAAGTTTCATTGCAAATTTTGTTCTGAATCTTGTGTAATTTCATTATGCAATTAATATTTCAATATACTAAGCGATACTACTCATCTGTTAAAATTAGGAAATACTCCTTTCCCATAAAAACCTGAAAGCAAATATCTCTGCAGAAATGTTTTGTAACTGTGTTTATTCTCATGAGACTGTTGGATAAATCATTCCTCGATGTGAAAAATACAGAAGCTATGAGAGCAAACTAAGGCAGGATCTTGCATACAGAAGTATTCGTTACTTGAAAACTGCTGTTTGGAGAAAATAATAGTTGCAAAAATACAGAAGCTATTCTCTAATCAAGTTCAAGCAGAAGACAGCAGCAGCAGCAGATCACTGCTTAAAATGCGACTGGAACCCAACAACCCCATCAGTGGTGGAACAGGGGGCCTCACTTCTAAAGGATTCATTGCTAGGAGCCTGGAAAACTCAAAAATCAGGACACAGTTAACTGAAAAGTGACAGTGAAAAAAAGTTTTCAGGCCTAAAGATAACTAAAAAATAAATTGAAAAAGGGAGGAAGCAAAGCAGCACATATTGCCATAGGATCAACAAACAGAAGTGTTGCACCACTTTGACGAGTGTACACTGAAGTCCCATAAATAAATGCAACACTTGAGCTGGTTTGAGTGTTTGTGTACAAAACAGATTTCTCAGGCTACTCAGGGGAAACAAGGTTAGCAGAGAATAATTTACATTTATTTGCTCAGTTCCTATGACAATTATGACAACACATCCCATTAATGCTCCTCTTGGTTGTTGTTGTGAAACAGAAATATTTCCTGTGGGTTTCCACTATCAGTATCCAGATAACCCTCTTAATATTGTGTTTGAACTTGCATGCGATATACAACATTACACTTTCACCCTCACACCAAGAAAATGTCATTTTCCCACGAGGAGCCCCCGCCCCCACCCCGATGTCGAGCATGTCTGAAGGAACTGGCACCAAGCCGAGATCTCAGTGCTCAATCCACTGACAGCCCGTCACATTAACATACGGACATAGCTGAGCTTCACAGCAAACTTTTGCTTTGCGTTTACAATGCCAGCACAAGCTTAACAGTTTTCAAACAATTATCATATCTAGCCTTTGTTCTCACTCATTTCCAGCCAACGTTCTCTTCTTCTGGACACATTCCCCCGTTCATATCAATACGCCGAATTTCTCACTCACGAGGTCTGTTCCTCATTAGCAGAACAGGAACTCTGGTTATTTCTTTTCTTTCTTCTCTTCCTTGGATGGGTTTTTAACTACCTTTTTTGTTTCTTTGTCTTTTCCCACCTGAATAGCACCATCCTTTCCATTTGCTGATTTTTTGGTAGTCTCCTTGGACTTTACATTTTTCTCTAGGCCTTTTTCCTTTTCCTTCCCTCTGTCTCTTTTAGCCTTGTCAGGATCTTTCTTTACTTTATTCACGTCAACAGCTTTCTTGTCCTTTCGATCTGTAGCATCTTTTCCTTTCCTGGCTTTCTTTTTTTCTTCCTCATCTTTGATTTCCTCCTTCTTGGGTTCCTGCTTCTCCCTTAATTTCTTGAGCGGTTCTTTGACAGCTTCTTTTACTTTTTAGTTTTTCGGTTAAAAAAGAGGAAATGTTCAATAAGAGAACTATTCTTAGATCAGAAAACATGAACAACTATCTAATAGCTTGGATCTAATTCTTAATGTTTGTTAGATGCCAATTTAAACCCATTCGTGTTGGCTTTCAGCAGCACCCCGCAGCATGCAGCCAGCCATGCCCTTAGCTCGCTGCCCTGGGCCAGGGACCACCACGCCTCTGTTACCCGACTGCTCAGCAACTGCTGCAGGATTCTACAGACAGCTTATCTGTGAGCATGGAAACCACAGCAAACTGGGAATCTTTGACAATTGTGTGAACGCTGTCGGATCTAGAAACCTCAAGAGTGTCACTAAAATGATTTTTTTCACAATTTTCTCAACTTTCCAAAACTACCACTGGAAGCGTTATACCAACACAAATGTGTGCTACAGCATTTTACTGACATTGTCACCTCAGATTAAGCCATGACGTAAGAATTCATTTGAAGTATATATTTCACAAAAAGAAGAAATAAGGCCACAATAAAAACCAGCAATATCCTGGTGAATTAAATCAGCTCCAAGAAAGTCAACTTGGCTTGACTATATTCAGCGAAATCAAAGTAATGGCTGTAATTAATCTGAATTCTTAAATCTTTGCGTTATGTTATGTAGTGTTATTAGCAATACTTTTTATTTATTTTGCTTTTGGAGTTGTAACTTTTATGCTTATTTTCTCTACTTCTATTCACAATTGGCTGTGACATGGTATCTAGGTAACATGTCAGAACAGAATTCTTGACATTGCAATGTTCAAGATTTACTTTCACTTTGGCCACAGTTTAGAAACAAATTGTCAGTACCAGCAGCAGTCTCCAGAATGAGGATTTTGAACTCAAGAGAATTTAGAAACTTTTTCATTAAATCTCTGTATGCAATATTTGTATTTAATTTTAAAATTAATACTCCCACATTATTAAGAAGTAATAAAAATTTTATATACAAAATACAACAGCTATTTTTATTTAGACTTTTGATAGAAACTGCAGGCTGTTGAGGCAAAGAGCAGGCAAGGGACAACATCTGTCCGGTACCGTCTGCCTTGCACCGCTGTGTAACAGCTCTGCGGAGTTCAGACTGCCACCACACAGCTCCGTCTGAAAGAAGTCACACCACGTTTCCTTCCAACTGTTCTTTGGCATAAAGCATTTGAAATAAATCATACCATTTCTTCATTCTCATATCAAACATGGAAAAATAATCCAAAACTCGGGAACGAAGTGTTAAATTATATTTATTACATTTTTGCAACCAAGTCATACCAAGCACAAGGTGGAACAAAAGCTGAAAAACTAAACTGGCATGCAAGATGCTGGGAAAAGTCACATTCACATCAACATGAGAGCGTCCCTCAGCAAACGCGCTTTCTCCTAAGGAGACTGTATCACAAACAGCGTGTGCTTTTCACACACTGATAGAAAAAACACACTGAAGTCTACGTGTCCTTAATGCAACAAAGAGACCGTGTTCTTCACACAGCACCGCGCTGGGCGGGGATAACTGAGCACATCTGAAAAGTGCAGCACCTGAAGCATGTCTGGCAGTCGGGTGCTTTCCTGAGGCTGAGGAGCTTTCGTTAGTCTCTCCCTTGCACTGAACACATTAGGCCATTGTGTCCTGTTCATAGCAATGTCATTATAAATAAACACAGGGCAGAAACTGGCTGCAAGCTACCCTACTTTAAGCTTTTGAAGGATTTTAAGTATCAGCACTGCAATCAATCCTGCAAAAAATATCAAAGGGGAAGTTACTGAACTTTAACTAAATTTCCCCTCCCAGAAAGAAACAGATGAAACTATTTAAGCACAGACCTAAATATAAATTAAGGCCCTCAGTCCAATTGCAATATAGCAATAGCTCATGAATTAACCAAACATAGCCAAAGGAGGATTTCACACACAGCAAAATGTGCACATATATCAGAACTTGTTTTTAAACATGCAGAATATGAAGTTAACATAAATTACTTCTAATCCAAACAAGCCAACTGTTGTAAAACAATCTGCACAAACAGAATATAATCTCTAGTTAGGAAAGCGCTCACATTGGCATTAAATTACAATCGGTATTAAAGAAATCTTACTGAAAACTGGGGAGGAGAATAGTTTGCCGCACCATCAGACAACACTTAGCCGACACAGCTACTGTTAGTAAACAGGATTATAACCTGCGATCCGTATTCACAATGTGCATGCATTTCAGACATCATTAGCTGCATAAAGTTCCACAACAAAAAGAACGTAAAAAATACCTTTGACTTTAGTTTTTTTCTTGGCTACCCCTCCTGGCTCCTCACCTGATTTGTTGCAAAACGGAAATAGGTTATGAACACATCTTTGATGTTCAACAAACATGACATAAAACTTTCCAATCTGCCATGCCATGGAAAGAGTTATCTGTCCACAGCACACCGCAATGCTATGGAGAGACAGCAGAGATTGACTCATCAAGAATAAAGCATCTTCAGCACCCAGACCACCACTGGTACTGAGACGGAACACAATGGATCCGAGAGAAGCAGCACATTACCAGATGCATGCTACTTGAGATGCTTCTGAACGCCTCCGAGCTCGCTGGGTTCTCTCCAGACAGCACGGTGTCAGGTCATTGGGACCAACATCCCACGGGATTTCTCTGACAGTGCCAGTTCTCTCGCAAACCCATCAACTTACATTTGTATACAAGTTTATTATATTTAACAAACACTAACTCAAAAGACCTTCAGGCATCTACATACTGTAGATTCTATAAATTGAATATTTTCTTACAATAAATTACAATCTGTGTTTCTTTATGTGTTTTAGCAAAGGTATTCCAGTTGCCATTTCATTTCAGTTAAATACTTACTGCTTCACTTAACACTATTTAAGACTGCTAAAACCTTTATTTAAAAAAAAAATAAAAAATCTTACTCTCCAAAGTCAGGTGCTGCCCTCTTTCCCCGTTGTAGCTAACAGAACTGATGTAATTCAACATCTTGATTGTGTTTATTCCTAGTTCCACAGGAGGCATGAAGGCAAACGCCTTCCCCAAAATGAAAAGAACAATTAGCCTCCTCTTCCTAATACCATAAAATGAGATTGGATTCTCACCATCATGCTGCTGTGGATTAAGACCTAGATCCCATAAACACAAATACTTTAGCCACAAAAATCACATGCATTACTACCTAAAAAACAACTACAAAGTTAAGAAAAGTCATAGTAAATGTATTTTTTCGACTCACACATAATGTGATTAAACTAGAAGAGACATTGCCACGTCTCAGTGTCAGGCTCCTCATTCACACATACAAAGCACCTGACATCTGAACCTTGAGCTTACGTTTCCAGAGAACAATTAATAACTGTCCCAACTGCATCAACACACCTCAACACTTGTTCTTAAAAAACAAAACAAACAAACCTCCCATATTCTACAATTTTAAAAAATCATAAATATGTAGTCGTTAAAGTAACTGTGCCCAACTTGCATCTAATTTCTATCTCAACATGCTTTCAAAGTACCACACCTTGACACCATGGCCAACATTTCTTAAAAATGGGTTATCCAGGTAAAAATACAATTTTTCGAACAATTTCCTTACAAACTCATATCTGGATATGAAAAAAATTTTAAGGTACTCCCTCACAGATTACAATCAATGTTGAAGTCCAGACTTCCAACTTGACTAGAATCATTATTCAATCTTATCACTTCTCAGCAGTGGGTGGAAAAATAAGTAAACAATTTTCTCAGATAAAAGGAAGAATAGACTCTAATTTTATTATACTATAGCATCAATGACAATATAAGTAATAAAAGGGAATCACAAAGTAGCACAAAGCCATATTTAAATTTCCAGCTCCTCCTCTCTTTTCATGGTACAATTAAATGTTACTGGATATTTTAAGATACAATTTTTAAAACGTCTTGAGACAGAAAATTGTTTACAAACACCTGTATACAACAAAATTATCCTACAGATACTTGAAATTGTTTTTCAAGAGAAGAATACGCACTGGGTTGAAAGATCACAAAATACCTTGTTCACTGATCATTGGTATTTCACTCATTAAATATTCAGGCAAGCAGTAATTTGTTCCAACCTTCTTTTGTACAATGAAATGTTAAGATTCTCAGCGAATTACCAATGCATAACATAATTCTGTAAATCATGTTTAGTTTAACATAATATGAACAGATCCATTTGCAGGAAAAGCATGTCGAATAACATATTTCAAAATCTTAATACTATGTAAGAATTACAAGGCAGAAATCCTGCTGCCTCTTGATTTCTACCTGGACTGGGTCCCTGCGATGGATACAGCACAGGGAAGTCTCATTTGTGACCCCCAAAGAGGCTGAAGCAAGACAAGGGTGCAAAACACGTCATTTTGCCAAGATAGGAATGTCCTGGGACATGGGATGAAATCTGGCATCTCAGCAAACTCATTGGCTCTTCCAGCCTTGGGGCATACAAACCAACGTCCAGAATTCTATGAATCACGTCACTAAACTAGTGCACCCTTATTCTAAGCCCCAATTCAAGTGCCTTTACACTTTTTCTGAGCTAGTTTTTAAATTCCTTCTTTTTTCCTCTCACTCCCATGTTGAAAATGTCCAGCGCTGGCAGTACAAGAAGTAATACAGAGCTGAGAACCACCGACGTGGTTACAGTGGAATGGCTGCTATGGGAGTCAGTGAATTACAAAGCAGACCTCAAGGTTAACATAGCTGGATACGTTTCCAACATTTTCCAAAGAGCTGCTTTAAACAAGCACACTAAAAAATTAAATATTCATGTCAAAGTAGTTATTTTTACATAATGCTCACTGGTAGATAACAGTCTCCTAACTGATTCTTTGAAACTCAGAATATTACAAAGCATTCTAATTCTGCAACAAAATCCAGTCATTTCCTCTGTTTTTCCTCATAAAAACCTCCAAGAACAACCTCCACAAAAAGAACCCTCAAGTGACAGCACAGCTTCAGAATTTCAGCACCAAAACAAAAATAAATGAATACTCTCTTTATTCAGAAAGACAACCATTGCAAACCAAAAATAATAAATAGCAAAGCACTCAGTCTTTTTGAGCACTTTCACAGGTGTTGACAGATAATATTCTCATATTTAACAATTTACTGAGAAAGCTGAAGTTTATTCCCGCATATGCAAATTTTATATTACTAATTTATTAATAACTGAAAACTTTAATATCCTTGCTATACAAAAGGCTTTGCCACATGAAAAAAAGACCCACAACATCTACCTGCACAATCCCTTTTAACCTGGTGCATCACGCAACGGATGTAAACCAGTTAATGTGGCTTATCCACTTAGGGGTGAAAAAAGGACGAAGCCACTTCACATTGACCACAGGAAGCACAGGGTCAAGGTTAGCACTGAGCGAGTCAAGGTTAGCACTGGGCAGCTGGCAGGCAGAACTGCTGCCCTCCTGCAGTGTGTGCACAGCCTGGAGAACAGAAAGGATCAAGCTTTAAAGGGCTTGTGTTCAGACTCTTAACTCAGGAGGTCCCATCAAAAACCTCCTTCACGGCCCAGAATATTTCCAAAAGATGTTAAAACTGCAGAAAGGAAACACAAATCTGTAAGCCAAAACCACTGTTACCCTCTTCTATCTCCTCCTGCAGCAGAACTGCAAGTCAGAAAAGGCTACAATTGTCTGTAAATGCACCTCCACTTAATTACTGCTATTACTCTGCATTTTTGACACGCCACATTGAATATACCAGTTTCTGTTAAACAAAAGAGCTTCTGCCAGAAGGCTGCACCCACTTACCTTACACTGAACTCATCACTTGTATGCAGATTACTGGGCATGCCAAAGCAGAGAGCTTTTTTAATTCATACAACTAGCATAAAAAATTGAAATACTGTCAACACATTCTCAGTAAGTTGCCTTAATATCTCTTGCTTGTTTAATTGCTTAATTTTAGAAGAAAAGTTCAAATTAGAGACACAGGGCAGAAAGCATTGCTGTATGCACCAGCCTTGCCCAGCTCCCAAACACTAATCAATTCATGGGTACAATACAGGTGGTCTTCCCCCCATTTGAAACAATTTCTAGAGTGAAAGACTGAACACGTTCTCAAAAAAGCTCATACTTGAGGAAAAAAAAAGTTGTTGCAATATGAATGTCAACAGCTATCCAAACAATTCCCCGTTTATTCTACTCAATTCTATGTGACTATAGATTAGGAGCATTGTTATTTTTCCCCATACAAAACACTGTCAAATGATATAATTTCGAGGGTGGTCACAGAAATCTGGGGTTCAAACCTTCCAAAAATTCTCAGCCATTTCAGATATATGGGTACTAAGTTTCCCCCCAACAATTTCTTTACATGAGTATCACAGCAAAGCAAGATAGACCTCGTGCTACAACGGTTAATGGAGTATTCTGTCTGAAGGTTGTAAAGTTCTGCTGAAGACTGGCAGTCAAAATCTCAAACATTTACCCACATGAGAAAATGGCAAAGCAAGACATCCCGTAGATTTGTAAAAAAGCTGGCCAAACAGGAAGACTACAACTTTAGTCACAAACTTTTACTCCTGGAGCTCTACAGAGTTTAATGTAAATGACCTGTAAGGAATACGAACGTAGCTAACAAAAGCTCTGTGTCCAGTTAAACATAAAATCATTACTTTTTTCATTCTTTACTAGCTACGAAGCCTAGCAACTTTCTATCACTTAAACAACATTTTCCTCATTAAAAACATTGTTTGCTACTAATTTGCTCCTATTTGAAATTCTCAAACCAAAAACTGTAGGTAGAAAGCAGCAGCTTTGCCTTCTAAAATAATTATCTAAAACAATACCAGAAGGCAAAGCTGCTACAGCTTTCCACCTACAGTATCAAATCACTTTGAGGGTTTTCTGGACTTCTTTTGAAGCATTAACATACTGGCTGTATTTTATGTGACTGACAGTCACCACAAACCAATTAATTAAAGCCAAACTCTTCTATCCCAAGCTTCAGTGGAGCTTTGACAGCTCTACCCACCACCAGCAAGAGTTTCATTATTAACAGGAACCACACTAGGCAAGATAACACACATCACCAGGGAACCTCCATGACACCAAATCCGGAGTGTCTTGGCCCACATTTCATCTCCCTGGCCCAAGATAAACTCATTTACTGTTTATTGATGTGACCACTGCCTGTTCCAGTGCCTGCAGCTTTCTCATGGCTCAAGCAATCTATTTATCTCTGTTTCACATGAAACTCCCCCAGGTTATCAGTGTGTACTTGAACTATTTGGTATAAACTTCACAACACAAAGTCTTCACAACAGACGTCTTCCTCCTCTGTTTGCCTATCCAGTTCTGTTACTGAAGGATCTACAGTAGAATTCAGTGCTCCATGACAATTTCTCTGCTTCATACTTAGAGATACAATTATCTCACAGTTGTGATGGAACTCTTATTTCTAATCCAAATCTGCTTCTAATAGAAAATAGGAGAAAAAAAAAAAAGCCAAACATAGCAAACCAGCTGGCTTATCTCCTGTGTCTCAGACACTTTAAGTTTCTTCCACTTGCTAAAAAACTTCTCAGTAATATTCCACAGATCTACTAGTGTTTATTTTCATAGCATACAGGGGTTTTTTTTGCTTGCCCTATATATTACCCTTCTTATATCCTAATCCTCAAATACTTGGAAGAAATGACTGATGTTTTGGTGGCTCCATTTCATTTGTAAATACTAAACAGCAATATTGAAACTTCAGAATTTTTTTTAAACACTTCACTTCCTTAACACTAACACTTTACTACTTTTTAAAGACTGAGTAGAAGCCTGAGTTGGATGATATAATTAAAGTTTTTTCAAAGCAGGCAAGTTAAATTGCCTTGCAATTGCCATTCCAAAGCAAGGGCAAATCCATCCAATATAAAAACAGCCCGAAATTCCAGCCTGTATCCACTAGGGTTCAAACTTAGTATGAACTTTATATGGGAAACGGACACCAACTTGGGCATAGCAGGCATCACAATAAACAATTTCATAGAATTTGAATAATGATCTGAGTACACTATTCACGTATTCAAATGACAGCTCCGTTTCAGCTTTCAGTACCTGACACAAACAGCAGGTCACAATTATAAGCTCTCTTTCCCAGAACAATAACGTTAGCAGACAGAATTCACGTACATGAAAAGCATTTTCGGAACAACTGTCATAAAACAGGAAAAGGATTAAAATTCGCTCAACTCCATTATGTTCTTGAATTTAGCAAGGAATAGAAGACATTCCATTCTAATTTCCAATTAGTCTTTAATTTATTCAGTATTACATCAGAAATACATAGTCAGAGCTGCCCACTTCCATAAGAAGCCCACCTTACAAAAACCTCAAAACAAGTTTGGAATGGCCCTTGTGGTGTGAAAGGACTGAAAACTCAGTTTGAGAAGTCAGTGGGAACAAACCACACAGTGACACAGTTTCTCCTGAATACAACAGCCGTCAGACAACTTGGAGAGAAACGTTTCGGTAACACTTTCAAGCACTTTTCGTTTAAACGTTTTCATTTGAACAGGTAAAAAGACTCTTCTCTGAGAAATCAGTGAATCACAAAATAAAGTATTTATTAAAACTGTATTTCACAGGAGAATTATCATTGTCATGTCTACATTAAGGATTAACACATCGAGATGTATTTACACAATGCAGCCATGCCAGGATACTTTACAATAAGAGCTGTTACAAAACGCTTCAGCTAATGTTTGCCAGAAGGACAAATGCTATCGTGTGAGCAGCAGAGGTTATTACACTGAGCTTTGTAAGCTTTGTGCACAAAATGCACAAACGGAAGCACATACAGAAACCAGCTACATAACCGCAGATACACGTTGTAATCTACATATGTACACACCCTGTCCCAAAAACGGGAAAAGTCACTGGGAGGCTGTCCCCCAGTGCCACTGCACTGCATGGCTGCCTGCAGCTCAACCTCTGCAGCGTCCAGGCCGGAGTTTCCCCTCAGTGCCATCCATTCCTCTTATATTAGACTGATGATTTCATGGAAAGACAATCAAATTAGTCTCTGGGTCACTGGTTCTGTAAATCCAAAATAACACAAGTCTTTTTTCCCTGCACCCCTTCATTCTGTGACGTACCATCAACATCATCTGCAGCTTCGCTCTCCTCTTCTTCTAGTGTTTCAAAGGGAGTCAATACATCATAGAGAAATGAGAGGAAGCCATAAAACCAATCAGAGCTTTCCTCTGCTAAAATATTAAGGACTTCCTCAAGGGAATCAATATTTTCATTACTGCCATCTTTGGTCAGGCCTACACAAGAACAGGGGAAAGAGAGAGAGGGAAGGAAAAAAAGAGACAGCAGTTAGGCGGAAGGAAGAAATGTAAAAGGAGGACCTGTGAAAGACATCTCATGTCACAGAGAGCAGTCTTTACAGGATTGCTAATTAGGAAGTAGAAAGATGTTAAGAAAGTTGAATCTTTCCAAGTACAGACTACAATTTGGACAATAAGCATGCACAATATTATGCCAAAACCTCAAAAAAAAAATATAAAAAGGTGGCAGCTTTGCTGTCCCTTCTTCCTAGTCCTAACACCAAACCCATTTATATTCAGTTGTCTTGCTGCAGCATTTACCTTTCGACAGTTTTTAAACAGCAATCCTCCACTACTCAAAATCATCCAATTTGCCTTTTATTTTTTTTTTAAACCATCAGGTTCAAATTAAGAGCTTGCAATTGATAGCCCAGATAACATTTAAAAGCAAACGGTATTTAAACAAACTCGTGTTAAGGATAACATTTATTCTACCATACAGAATTTTGATTTCGCTTAGAAGTGAGGACTGGTTTGCAGTTTGTGTGCTTCTTTGTTTTTTTTAACATGTTTCTAAATAATTTCTTTCTATTAGATATGTTCTACGTGATATACTTGATCCTCAGGAATTGATTCCAAACCTGAGGATATCTAGAATACTAGATAAAAATGGCAGCCAATATAAGGGGTGTATGTGTTGTACCACAGAGAATCCAAAGCAGCTAAAGACAGCTAAAGTGGAGATGGCCAGAGCGGTGAAGAACGAGCTTGTCACTTCGAAACTCCCCGATACCCGGAGCTGCTCTCTTGGGCTATGAGACCCCCTGATCTAACAGGTATTCGTAAAATACAAATAAGCTGTGAGTAATGCTCTCTTTTTTTCCTTCTGTTTTGTTTGTTTTTAAATTAAAATCCACTGTTTGACATTTATTAATAAACAAAATTTCAACTTTTCCATTCTGGGAAAAGTACAACAGAGTGACCAAGCAATGAGAAACATTAATTATTGGTAAGCTTTAAAGTGAGAGAGGGAGGAATTTCCCCCACTTCTAGCCAAAACAAACCTTAATTTGTGTTGGAGAAACAGAAAAGAGGGCTCAGGGTGCAGACAGACTGCTGAGACATAAAATTAAATTAACATGTTGCACAGGCAGACTACAAAGCAATATTAGGTGCGGGTTAACAGAACATTCCGTATAGAGGAGTTCATGGCACAGACATTTAACACATTTCAACACGTTTTTCTTACAGCACATAGTGAAAGTATCAATGATAATTCTGAGGAAACTTCCAAGTCCATGATGTTCCACATCCTTGTACCTGGATGTCCAGAACCTCTACTTGAGTGACCAGCCATTCTCTTTAATTTCTCATTGGATAGCCCAAAGGTTTAAAAATGACAAATTGAATCCAGGAGGCAATCAAGGAATTACAAATATCCCTCTCCAACTTCTTCCATGGCTTAGTTCTATAAAAATTAAATTTTATAGACTTAACTTTATGCATGGTAGTCAGTCATCATTCTAATTTGTTTTCAAGATTTGGACCAAACAAGATGTAAAGACATAAACCAAAGTAAAAAAAATAAAAAAATTAAGTGATAAACACAGAATTACAAATATTTGTATCATTCTATTCTGTTGGAATCTGGCACTAAAAAAAAAAAACAAACCCAACACACCACTCATAGAAGACCCCAGGCTTTAGACAGCATTGCCGTAAGCACATGAAGAACCATGTAGCTGCCTCTGTTTTTGCACTAAGTCAAGAATAAGGCTCTTGGGCAATTATCCTATAAAATGTAACAAGGAGTACAGCAGCATATTTTGTTTGAAAAGATTATGGCACCAAAGGGAACCACAGAAACGGAAAGAATACCTCTTATAGTCTTTACCATAAAAACCACCAAACAACAAACCTCAAACCCTTTCTTTACAAAACCTATCCAAGATTAATATAATGACCTCTGAATCCAAGGGGGGGAAAAAAACAAAAGCACTTCAGCCTGAGTTACAGAGAGTAACACATTACTTCATGTATCTATCTTTTTTGCTCTTATAAAGAGTTAAAATAAAAAAAAAAAAACTAATTAATACTTGAACGATTTTTCATCTTCATTCATCCCCATAAGTGAGAAGAACTGCTTTTCAAAGTAAAACTCACGAACTGATAAGCATGATAAGAAGTGCCTGCAAATGGGGACAAGAGCAGAACCGCCCGATGAGGCAGCAAATAACCACTGCATTGCAAGAGGAGTCTAAACACTGCAATCGAAATGAAACAGTGATCAAGGGAGTCAAAATCTTTGTCTATTCACCTGTGTTAAGGCAATCAATGGGGCAGAGGGCTAGCCTATACTCATTTAAAAAGACACAGCCTTTCTTCTCCTGCAAACATCTCTCCTACAAGAACGAGGTCGTGCAAGCTTTTCAATATTGGAAGGTGCTAGAGCAGAAGGTGAGAAAACAGAGAAGAGTATGACATTTATCCTAAACATCTGAACCTTAAAAAAGGTATTCTTTTAACTCCCATTATCTCACCAGATTTTCTGAAAGTGCAATCTTTGCATGACTGCTTGCAAACCTCTTTTTCTACTACAGGTGAACCAGGGGGAAAAGGGTTGGTTTACAGAAGCTTGGCTTCTCCTGTTTACTCCCCTTTATTTGTTGATACACTGTGTTTGGGGTTTTCCCCTTCTCTGCATAGCCAGTCTATTCTGAACTAAATGCACAAGAACAATATATGGACTTTATGCAGCTGCAGTTCCAAAATTGTACTAACTACTGCAGCCTTGAAGTAGAATTTCTCAGGATACTGTTGCTTGTTAACAAGTACTGAAGCACAAAAAATGGCCTGGCTCCAAGGATTCCATTACAACAGGCACTGGTACATGCCTTTTTTCCTAACACTACTAAAGCCACTGTTTTTCTCTGCTGAGCTCAGGCCGAGCACAGAGGTATAACACTCCTTCTGAGAAGAATAACTTCCTTCCAAGAACAACCAAAGTGAGGTGGGCAAACAGTGGGAGGAGAATGACTGATAGCAGAAGCCTTCAAAGGAGCAGATGAAGAAGCCTGTCTTCCCATTACCACAGAACCTCACAAATACCTGTGGAAAAGAAAGAATCTGCAAGAGAACCACAGACTAGCTTCAACCAGTTTGCATTTCCACCCTGGATAATTTAGTTATCAATTGATACAAAACTAACCGAACAAATATTTGGGCTTGGGTGGCTGGCTGGGTTTAGGTGGGGTTTTCTTCCCCCATCTTGCACACCATTTTCAACATTACACAAATACCCCAAGAGAACTTAATCTCAAACCTCCTTGGATTTCAACAAATGAGAAGAACAGACCCTATCGTACTTATACATAAAAAAAAGTAAAATAATACATTTTAATTCTTCTATGTAGGTGTGCCTAGGTCATACAGAAAACTACTAAGTGAGCAGCTACTAAACCGTTCTTTCAAATATAAAACAAACTCCTGCTGGTAGAAGCATTTCTCAAAATTAAATTAACTTTAACATGTATTTATCATTAACATGCAAAGTAAATATTTTAATTTATAGGGCAAACTAAATATTATGGAAGTGGACAACACTAAACCACTGTACACGCCACAATTTCAATATACAGTAGTTTAGGAATAACTAGAGAACAGAAAAGAAAAAAAAGCATTACTTCCTAGCATAACCACCAAGCAGTAGTATCTCCTTTGTAAGTCAATATTAAACTAGCAGAGAAACCACTTGCTGTTACAGTAGCCTGACCCAGAGAAAAGCCCCAGAAAGTAACAAGTCTCCTAACACAGCACATACACTAACAAAATCCTCACAAACACAAGGTAAATTAGAAAGTTACCCTAACGCAGTTGAATATAGACTTACAACATGGTTTTCTGTACTACAAAGGCTTAATTCTGGAAGACAAATTCCTCAAGAGGGAATCTAGTCTTCCAGTTTCTGCATCAATGAAATAATTTTAGTCTGCATAGTTCATGACAAAATAACTGTAGGTTAGAAACTACCTTTGCTAGTCTTGGGGAAAATGCACAGCCAAGGTTTGAAATAATGTGCGGGTCTTATAATTAATGTATCTTTGTCTGGTAAGTCCAAAATGATAAAATGTTTGTTTGGTCAGCAACCCATGAAGAACTGCTGAGAGTTGCCAAAAGAAGTAAGAAACTAGGTGAAAGGTAATACCAGCCGGGGAAGATCGCAACCACCGACTCATGGACAACCCACCGCAGTTTTACCACGGACCCGAGAGAAGAACCAAGCATGCACACTAATTTAAGGACTAGGCAAGGAGATTTTACCCAATCATTATTAAAATAATAATGCATATGTATCAGAAAGTTGACTATGTTAATGCTCTGTGTATAAATAACCGTTCATCAGAAAGCTTGGTGTGCTGTACTGGGACAGACACCCATCTCCGTGTAGATACACAATAAAATAAGTTTTTGGGACAACATAGTGGTGTTCACTATGTTCATACTAAAATATTAAATATAAACAAGCACAATAATTCACTGGGAACTTCAGTTAACAACATTATATGCTAGTTATTAGAAAAAACATATTTTATATTCATGATTTTTATCAATGCCATGGAACTTTTCAAAATTTACCGTTTCCTTTGTACTGCAGAAAATATTCCTAAACTTAAATGAGATGAAATCATATTTCTAACAAGTACTCAAAAATAATAACTTTTGATCTGTGACCTTTTAATGTCACATTTGAAGTATAAGGTTTAAACGTGAGATAAGACAAGCTTATAATAGAAACACTGTCATATACTGGCAGAATTCCCAGCTATATCACGCTGCATGAAACAGAGGTCGAACAACGCAGCAGCATGTTTCTGGATACCTCTCTGCCAATCTGAATCTAAACACTACATAGCAGACAGAGAAAGATTACGATTATAACGATACAAAGTGTTCTCTTATTCACCATTTATAACTACCGCCCAATTTGTAGCTCTGAAGCACATCAGAGCACTGGAATGCCTCACACCACTGCAAACCAGTTCAGCAATTTTGATTGCATTGGTTTTCTTTAACCATTAAGAGATTAAACAAATGAAGTCCCCCAAAAGACTTGCTTATTTCTACAAAATAAATGGGGAAAAACAAACTGATGATAAACTGATTTTTATGCACTGAGTTTTAAATAGCAATTGATAACTTTGGCTAATTTGAGATATTCCACTTTGCCCTCTTCTCAAGCCATTACTTACTATGCTGGGCTTTCTGTTGCTTTATTTAACTTGCTAGCTTTGTGTGCTCAGAATAGCTTTACATTTGAACAGATCAGTTAAAGAAAAGTAATCTTTCTAAAATCAGGTATGCAATAAATCATAGAATCATAGAATGGTTTGGGTTGGAAGGGACCTTAGAGATCATCCAGTGCCACCCCCTGCCATGGGCAGGGACCCCTCCCACTAGCCCAGGTTGCCCAAAGCCTCATCCAGCCTGGCCTTGAACCCCTCCAGGGATGGGGCATCCACAGCTTCTCTGGGCACCCTGGGCCACTGCCTCACCACCCTCACAGGAAAACATTTCTTCCTAATGTCTAGCCTAAATCTGCCCTCTTCCAATTTAAATCCATTCCAATCCTTTATTGTGAAGCAGGAGATGGCAACTGCTAGAACACGCAGGTAAAGGGCCATATCAGGAAACATGTCTGTGATCAAAATTTCTCCTTGAAGATATCTAATAAGCAGAAAGGCATTCTCCCAAACTACAAGGAACAGAAGCCTAAAACCAGGGTTCCAATGTCAAAGAAGAAAAATACATGTCATACAGGATTTCTGAAGGGCAAAGAAAACAAACAGACTTGCAAAGTACTAGGAATAGAGGAAAGACAGTAGAAAAATATGCTAAACAAACCATTATAAAAAAAGGCCTGCTGGAACTAATTCTGAAACAGACCTTGCTTAACATGTTAACAAACAACGTTTTAACTCCTGAGTCATCTTAAGCCTTACATCTATGTATTTTTTAATAATCGCAATCATCTTTCAGCAGTCAATACAGCAGCATCCACCACCTAACTCAAAATCATCCTGCAAGTAAGTAAATGCTTCCCACTTACATATTAGAAGAAAAACCACAACTTGCTACAAAAAGTTGCACATACAATCCTACAACTTTCATTAAGAAAAAACCCACCACAATTAAATCAATTTCAGTTCTCCAATTAGGAAAAAACAGAAATATTGTTTGGACATTAAAAAAAAACCAAAGATGAACATGACAACAGAAGTATATAGATTATTCCAGCTGTGTTTGTACTTGCCTAGCAATACTTTAGCATCTTCCACATCAAAATCTCCATCTCCGTCAGCATCATATATCCCAAGCTTGCCTAGAAATGCAAAGAGAGGAAGAAGAGAGAATTAGGGATTCAGCAGTTTGTTTCCAGCGCAGTGCTTTCAATGTGCGATGGCTGACTGCCAATGCTAGGTTGTTACGATACCTTTTTAATGATTTAGCTGTACTCTCCTTAACCATATCGTAAATTTGCTGGAAAAATATTACAAATATTTTAAGTTCCTTTCTCCATTTCCTAGACTTCAGACCGAACACAAATTCATCTTTTTTCCATACATTTATTTCTGGTGCTCGCGGATTTAAAACAAATCTGTAATTAAGTGATGAGCTTTATGTGAACATGTTTTGCTCAGAATAAAATCTATGTTCACAAGGAACTGTCAAAATGTTTGAGGGTAAAGAAATAATAAATCAATTTATCAAATAATCATCGTTTGTTTTCTAATTATATGTTTTTTGCCATTCTAAATTCTCAGAAAAAAAAAAGTTGTCCATCCTTTTACAGGCGACTAATATATCAGACTTGTCACTTTTATTTTTGAAACTGCAGCTCTACTAGCCCTAAGTATAAGCAAAAGCAGAACCCAGTTTCTATTAAAAAATAATTTTTAGCACAGAGTCATGGTATCCAAGATTAGAAGTGTCCTGGGATCATCAAGTTACTAGTTATCTAATTAGTTTTGATAAAATTCAGACATAACTCTTAATAGGATTGAAACTCTGTACACCGTTTGCAGAACTGTAAGTCCTTAGCTTGCCAGTTTATTATTACATTTGACTTCTCCAAATAGAGGCAGAACTTGATTGCCATTAAAATAAATGAAATACATGATTAATGTAAGACTTAAAAAATTAGAAAACAGTTCTGTGGAAGAAAAGGTTCAGACCTGTGTCTAGAGTAGACAAAAAAAAGGCCATCACACTGAAGCAAACAATTCGAAAGGATCTTATCAGTTTACGGTTAAACACAACAGACTGGTGGAATAAATGTAATTCTCTACAAATAAGAAGAATTGCATCATCTTCAAAACCATGAATAATGAAACAGATGAGAAATGATTGAGTTTCATGTAATTGTAGAAGAATAGTAATTCTCTAAAAAATAAAAAAAAATGAAAAAGTAAACCAAAATTTTTAGCCAAGGGGCTATAAAGTAATTTTGCTTCTCTAATATCCTACCTTGTAGGACCTCTGACAAGTTATAACGGAAATCCTTTGCTTTGGCTGCATGCATAGTAAAAAATATAGAAACCATTATTTGCATCACTAGACCCAGTTAAGTTTCAAACCAGAAGCTTCTCTGAAAAGCAGTCCAGATCAAAAAAACATATACCAACAGACTTGTAAAGCTGTAAAGCTCGCAGAAGTGCATGTTGAAGCCCACAGGTTCAGGGACAATAAACAGCTCTACCTATGGACGCACATCTTGAAATCTGACACATTAATTTTCACCCTTAGGTCTTACATTAACCATGCTATCTTAACACTGACAGATTGCGGTACAGTTATCATCATTATAAGCTTGAAACTAAGGTCATTCAACAGCGCATTCACGAGAGGATGACTGATCAGCAGTCCTGACCCTATGGGCAACGCAGTCCATCGTAAGAGCGGTAACATTAGCTGCCTGCTTTCAACCCCTGCAGCAAGTTTCTGAGAGCTCAAACTGAAAAAATGCATACGTACCTGACCTTTCACATGAACTACAGCATGCATGTTACAAAGAGATCCAAATCTACCCTTGGAGAGTTCTGAAATTCTTTAATAAACATAGGATATCAATAACCTTTCTCAGTCTTAGGAGAATCCCACTACAACATCATAAAGGTGTTCAGCAGTAAAACGTACTTTTTGAACGATATTGCCTATTCTTATCGTGTAGGTCATTTGCAAACATCACAGTCGTCAGTTCAGCTCTCTAGAAATTTAAAATGGCCTCCATTTAATGTACGTCATAATAATTATTAGAATCATCTTAAGATTTAAAATTCTTACCTAGAACTTCTTCATAATCTACAAGTTCAAACCAGACAACTGCTACTGACGTCCAAACTCCCAGCAAAGCAATTACCATAAACCAGGTGAAGAACGAGCTTCCAGAGAGGCCTTCTTTCTTTCCATTCCTGCCTCCTCCATGCTTACTCTCTGTTAAAATAAGAAAAAAAAGTAGGAAAAATGGATTTATATAAGAGTTAGAAAATCATGACTGAGGATATAATTATAAGTCTTGTTTCTTATGACTACACAGAATACAAGACATTGGAGTAACACTTTTTTGGGGCTCTTTGGTTGGTTGGTTTTGGTTTAGTTTTGTTTTCTTTTTAAACTTCACCACTGTTACTTGCTTTTCATATCACTGTGAATTACATTGGAAAGCTAGATTATTATTAAGTAAAAGCCCTATAACCAAACAAATACCAAAAACCTACATGTAATTTGTCTTAACAACTTAGTTGGAAATCCCCCCTTCCTCCCCTTGAGTGTGTATTTATACAGAGCTTAACATTTTTGAGATGCTTTGCATTTGTGCCAGCAGTTCTCAAAGTGCCACCAGACGGCAACATGACAGGCAGAAAGCGTTCAGAAGAAAAGCTTTTTTTCTGAAGCACGTTTCAAAGCTAGTTGAATTAGCTCACAAAATCAACATGAAAATTCAAATAGCCTAAGAAGGCTCTAAAATCTAAATTATAAAATCTAAGACTCCAAGTTCAGACACTGTTCCAACTAAAGCTATCTTCCCTGTTGCTGAGAATCAAGCAGAGGTTCACTACATGCTGAATAAATACCCGTTAGGCTTCCAGTCCCAGGGAACACACAGGTAAAAGGATGACACAGCATCTGAATGCAAATCACAGCTCCATTGAGAACCACACACGTGGAAAGTGGGCATATATAAAAAAAATACAGTCGTTATAAACCACTGGGCAAAGAAAGACCCCAATCTAGCATACCCTGGGATAGGGGGCTTTAAATGGTCAGCACGACCAGAGAAGTGCTCAGTCCATGGCTTTAGGGCCATTTTAGAGAACGACAAATGCACACAGTAAATAAATGTGCATCCAAAAAGATGCCTGTGGGCTTTCTCCAAAGCTCAAGTGCTCTGCTCTTCTGTCTCCTGATACAACTGCCGCACGGCTGGCCCTTGGCCACAGCTTTATGCCTACCAGCCTGCTCCAGTCACTCTCTGCTGAGCACCAGCCTTTGCCTGCCCAGACACACTCAGTCCTAGTTACTGAAGCAAAACTACTTACGTATTTTGAAATACTCCAGGAACTTTGTCATTAATATTGTGGTAATATCAGATAGACAGTTAACATTATCATACCAACTTCAAGTAATGTTTGATGTATTTATCAATACTAATCATAGAAAAAGACAAAAAACAACAGCTAAATATCAACATGATTTTTTTCAGAATAAAATGGAGTAGCTCTGAAAGATGACCAATGAGATTGGTGACTGACTGAATTATTTCTGCAATAAATATTTTATAAAAGTACTTTCAGACCCTGCTTGACACCAAGTTCACAGCTCTAATAAGTTAACTTTCTATTACATTCCTTGTGCTATATACACACCAAATTCTGATCAATTAATAAAAAGTAAACCTGACTTATGCCAGCTCTTGCTCAGCTCAGCATTTTATTGAAACAAAATCTTCTTTTATTCAGACTACTCCACACAAAAATAACAACTATTTAGTTTCTTTTTTGTGTTAAACAAAAAGTTTCCTCGGTATAGGCTGTCCAATACTATTCAGAAAGAAATGAGACAACTTCGGCTCGCATCAGGCACACACTGCTGGCTGCTGCACAGCACCCTGATTGCACATGGGCAAGGTCCATGCACAGAACCCACCACAACAGCTCTCCTGTGGGAGACACAGGTAGCCTGAAAACAGAGGCAAAGACAAGCAGCATGTGCCAGCACATTCAGAAATATGATCAACTGTATATGAAAATTATTGAACGTACTCTTGAGCTGGAAATGTTCGTATTCAGAAAGAAACAATTATACTGTGTAACGGCAGAGCTTCACTACTCCTGCGTTCCAATGCAGTCAATGGAAACTTCCTATGTATTTAAAATGAAACCTTAAGACAAAAAACATTTTAAATTATTCCAGGTTACAACTTTGTTCTAGAGCAAACTAGGTATCAGAAGAGGCAAAGAGGAAAGAGAACCTTTCAGGCTTACTCACTTAGCTTACTGTTTTCTACTGTTTACTGCTAGTTGTCTCTGGAGAAAGGGGCTTTACTTATTAGAAGAACAGAACAGAAAAAAAAAGAAAAAAGGAAAAGCCATTTAAGTAGTGAAGCACAGCTATTCAGATTTTTTTGAGTCTAAAAGGCTGTCTCATGCAAACGCCTCAAAGCCAGATTCTGCTATAAAAAATATCATTCACAACAGCTACAAAGATACCTTTTTATGCTGTGGCTTCCTATCTTATAAGAAAATATTTTCAGAACCCTTGAAAAATTCTTCAAGGAATTCAACCATGACAGCTTGATCAGGCAACACTTTAATATAAATGGAAGATATGCAACATAAAATTTACCTACAGTCTGCACAGCTAACCCACACATAGGGTCAGAACAAAACACTGTAAGGACTGACGCTGGCTCAGAGCTCGTTCCAGTTAATTCTCAATGCAAGCTCTTGCCCTGAACACATTGCCAGCCACGTCAGAAGTAGGTCACTTGCCATATCTGGTAAGCCTGTGCTTATACCACCAGATGTCTTTATGCAGACATCAGAAACTCTTAAAATGTGCTCTGTTCCTCAACGGCAAACCTTAAAAGTCCTATACCCCACCAACCCTGCATTAAGAGCGACGCCCAGACAAAAACGTATGAAAACTTTTTTCCTTTTACTTTAGCTTATGTTAAAGAGACGTAGCAATTTTACATACTCCAAAAGTAACTTTGAAGTCAGATATTAGAAGACAAAACAAGGTCTCTCATGTTAATACGTGCTCTACTCCAGCAAAAACCGAGTTACAATTCACCACCTGCCATCAACTCATGAAATACCTCTACTCCAGAGAACATTTAATCAGAGAGAACAAAGGCAGCCTGTAACACAGAACAGTGAACCGGCTGGCAAACACCAGCATACCACAGTAAGCCAGTTAATTTGCTGACTACAAGATCAGACATAGCCCGTATTCACAACTATGCATTTTCCATTTGTCCACAAAAAGGTCAGGATGGTACCTGTGTCGTCAGCCATAACATTAGGGCTCGATTTCCACAGACAGAGCGAATGTGTCGGTATCTCCAAAAAGGAACGTTGCAGGCAGAATAAGAAATTATTTATCCTCACTGTAGTCTTGCAACAGGAGCAAACAAGTTTCCTAAAGCCAGCTCAGCTGGAGCACGAAACTGGACCCAAGAGAAACCTCTCCTCCAAGCCTATTTTTAGAGCAGCTATCCTCAGGAGCCAAACGCTTTTCAGAACTCATATGGCAATCCAGTTCTGACGACAATCAAATTCACTCACTCCTCCTACCAGAGCATCCTGGGTAGCTGATCCTTTCCCCTCCCCTTAATCCTCCAGCATCAAACACAGCAGCGAATGAAACCGAGCACGTTGTACGGCAGTATTTTTGCTGCAGTGTGTGCCTCGATGCCTGAGCTTTGAGGATATTGAATCCATCAGCATAACCTGCAACAACACAAGGCTGGACACAAAGCTTGCCTCCTTGCATTTGCTAAGTTGGCCCCTGCCCAAGAAACTTTCTCCATGTTGGCACTCCTCTGCCGGGCTTCCCGAGTATCCTGTAGAGATTGCTCATTTGAAACTTGCTAGCTACATTAAGAATAAAAGACAGCTGATTTCCAAAATGTAGTTCTGAGCCTTCTGAAAGGGTTACTGGAAACCAACCACGCACATTCTTTCCAAAGAACTTTCCGACCAGAACTGTTTGCCAATACACTTCATCTTTGGTTCCAGCAGACCCAAAGGAGGGTTACTGACCAAACCAAAACCTGTTCCCCTAGAGTGCAATACACAACAGGCCACCAAGGTAAACCAGGCAAAATTCCTACTGCACATGTGTCAGAAGTAGCAGAGGTGTTGATTTGGTTCGTTGCCCTCTGTTTCCAGAAATGCCTAACACGAACTCACCCCACCCCACCTGTAAATCCTGACAACACGTACTCTACCTGTACCATCTAAAGCTAACACAAACGGTCTATGATCAACATAGTCTCTTTTTCTTAACGACCAGAAAAAGAGGAAAAACCCCACTAATATCTTTTTTAAAACAGTTTTTATGTAAAGGTTTTTGGGGTGGGGTCAGAAACAAGTATTTTGAGTAAAATATCTATTAAAGCATTCCCTGTGGATACTATTTCCCCCCATCTATTAAACTACAAGCTTTTATTTAGCCCCTCTCACTACTGTGAGGCAGGTCAGATAGGTGTGTGTATACATATATATACACACACTTTTTTTGTGATATGTATTTTAAAATCTAGACTCAATAAGCATCTGTGTTGAACTGATCCGTTCTGAGAAGTCCACACACCATAACGACTGCAAGTGCTATCCTGAGGTAAAACACATTGCCATATTTTATTTTCATTCAGCGTACCAAGGGTGGAATAATAGACTTCTAATGGACAAATCTGAGCTTCCGATGTGCTTTGGAAAATCCAATTTCATTAGGGAAACAGGGCTACTGTTTACTTTACAGATACAATGGAGATTTTTACCAAAATACATAATTTTACTAAAATAATATTATAAAATACATATTTATATTATAAAATATTCCAACCTTAAATTTTCACAAATATCCATACTCAGGAATTTTTGTTTGTTTTACAATCAGTCATGACAGCAAGGTCTTTAGAGACAAGATCTAAAGTTTAAGATAAAGTTTTACTTTTAATAAATTCAACATAAATTCTTTTTGATACATGACTGATTCTTCCTTTTGGTATCTAAGAAATCTTCAGCACCGCAACCTTAATGGAAATTAGGGGGAAAAAAGTGGCTTTTTTATTACTATTATTCTCATTAAAAACTAGATCTCTGCTCTGCACTTTATACAATCTAGTCTACACGTTTATAAAGACACCTGTGCACATTATCAAAGGACTTCAACAAACTAAATCAGAAACTTACCAGTTAGGAACAGGAAAATGGGTGAAAAAGAAAGAGCCGTAAGTTCAAAGAAAACACAAAGACCAGAACTTAAAGATTAAATGTTACAGTTGCACTGGAAGAGGTTGCCCAGAGTTGCCCCATCCCTGGAGGGGTTCAAGGCCAGGCTGGATGAGGCTTTGGGCAACCTGGGCTAGTGGGAGGTGTCCCTGCCCATGGCAGGGGGGTGGGACTGGATGATCTTTAAGGTCCCTTCCAACCCAAAACTTTCTATGATTCCATAATTCTATGAAATAAGAAGTTAGCCAAATTAAAGGAAATTTTTGCTCTCCTGCTGCCACTTGACGGATTTTTTACTCTAGTGTTTGAAGAGCTTTTCCTTATTCCACATACCATCAATCCTCACCTAAACCTTTAAGCTCTTTAATTTTCAGTCCTTAGAACATTTCTTGTAGTATTGTATCCTACCATACAAACTATCAAAGAGCAATACAAACACTGAAACCAAGAGCAAAGTCATAAATTCAGGATTTGACAACTAAGCAGACTGACTGTGGAGATGCCGAGGGTGGCCAGCTGAGGGTAGGGGGAACGGAGATGCATCATAAAATATGTAAAAAACCCCAAGGCAAAATGCTGAACTTCCCTAGTGAAAGGAAGCTCCTCCCTTAACCAGATAAAGGGATTCCACTGAACCACCCCCTGGAGTTCAGCACTTAATCAGGATGTGAAAGATCAGGGATTTAATTCTCTCTCTGTACCGGGAAATAGTGTTGGAATTTCTTTGGGGGTCTAAACCACATTTTAAGTATACCCAAGGGAGTGAAAACAAAGCCATTTTAGTCTCTCATGAGGAAGCTGTTTGCTCGCGCACAGTCAAATCTTAACTGGCCCCAATACCAATTTGTAAGAGAGGAGCTCTGCAGAACAGAGACTGAAGCCCAGCTTCCCCCCCTTTCTAGGTAAGAAAGGGATTCCAGACATTACTGGCCTGTTGTCACGCTCACTCTCAGCAGGCTGAATCTCTGTTTCACATTGCATACAAACAGTTTCAACAACAAGAATCTAAAATACACACTCTAATTTCTGTTCAAGTATACACCATAAAGAGCACTGCAACACTGAAAGCCAACCAAACTTCTTTTTCAAGAAGAAAATGGAATTTGAACTCTTGTTCCTGTATCCTGGGTACGAGCTCCAATTAGCCAAGTATTGCCCAAAAGTAAGAATCCACTCCTTCCAGCCCCGTTCTACACACAATCAGATCTGCAAACCTATTACCCAAAAATACGCTTCAAGTAAAATAGATACACACTGTTTTTTTCCTTTTTTGTATTCAGTATACAAAGAAAGATGGTCAATCCTTTTAAAGAGTCAGCCCATTTCGGAATATAAACTGTTACAGTTCAAAGTACGTTTAACCCTATACAGACCTTTCTGTCTCACAGGGAGCACCACGATGTTTAGAAGACCTTGTAAGTTGCAAGCTAAGGTGATTTGTTACTAAGTGAGCATTAATTATTCTTCAGAAAAAAAACCAACACAAAAAAGAATAAGATTATCAACCCGCTGACTGATGTCAAGCATCATTCCCAGGGTTGTTTTTTTTAACTATTACACTCACACAGTTACATTTATTCCGCCTACAAGCAGCAAACAAATCCCGATTGCTTCCCATTTTTCTAAAACATAGATACTCAACAAACCCCAGGAAATTTATTCAGAAGAAAATTCTTTATAAAAGAAACACAAGTTTTTTTCTTTCTAAGATAAAAAGTCACAAATTAAAGACGAAAATAAACTTAATGAGAAATTCTGTCCTAGGAGGTTACACAGCTTCGTAAGACGTGTCGAAGGCATTTTACCCAAATGCAGCAAACAGTGAATTGTACTGCCAGTGCCAGCTCTGCACTTTCAGTGGGGTTTGGAGAGTCCAGCTGTTGCCACCATACGAGCTGCTGCTGTGAACTTTCCTCTGCAGTTCTTGTTATCTAAGCACAACTGTCGGAGCCCAGGGAGGCAGACGTGAATACAGAGATATTTGTTAATAAGAGAAGAGCCTGAATCTGCACCTGTTTCTTTTCCAAGCATGCTAGAAAGACGTTCACTTTCCAAAGACAGACAAATTTTGTCCAGGTCATGTTTTGGGTTTTTATTTTCGGGTATTCAGATGAGCATTTTTTTGGATAGTTCTTCAATTGGAATTTAGTACAGAGAAAAAATACACACCAAAGTGCACGCAGCTTACACCACTAAAAATGACTCTGCTTATAACTTGGAAGAGTTTTATAACCAATACTGACTATCAACAGGAGTATATTTAAAGCAGTATTTAAGGCATCCATCACATACTATCTAAACAATTTGGATTACTTTTTTTTTTTTAAACCCTTCCTCCACAAATTTAAAGATAGTACAATAACAAGCTTAGAGAGTTAGCCCTTCAGAACAAAAACAGAGAAGAAAGCGTTACTACATTCTGATATGTTTCACAAATACTTCAGTCATTTTCAGGTTTCAGGTTTTACGTGTATACAAACACAAAACAGAATTAATGTCCAAAACTGAATGTAGAACTTGCCTCTTGTAGACTTACTTGACCCAAAAATAGATTTTGTACCCTCTCTGCTCCCTCCCTTCTTTCAAGCCGCCCCCCCAAAATTCTAACATTGACATGTTAAACATCAAGCCAAGAAATTCAAGGTTAAGACTGCAAGCTTATGAAGAAATTTTTGTTTGTTTCCTGCTGCAGGATCAACACACCTGCCACAGCTATAACACTGACAAGGAGACAAAATTAATTCAGATTTTAACAGTGGAGACGACAAAGATCTTTCATAGCTGCTATTTTAACTAACCAGTTCTCTCCCACAGAATATTTTGAAATAATAAGATTTAAAATTATACAATCTATCTATCTTGTGTTTGAATGATTTAATGTAGCCAATAGTCCTACATAATTACCAGGTTAATTAAATATATGGCTGTATTTAGGGCAGGACACAGTTCAGGAAAGATAAATGTAGAGAGGAAATACAAGAAATATTTAAGCCTAGAACATGCAAATTCTGCTGGTGGTGACCTTTAAAAACTTTCTGTTACATAACACTGAAAATCCTCATCTCTGCATACAGCATGCTGGCATTAATTTTAGGGTATTTTTCCCTTGTTCCATTTTCCTATCCTGTAATGTGGGTCACATCAAATTGTTTTAGCAACAAGTCCCAATTAAGCCACAAAGGAAAGAAAACAGACGATGTCATTTTAGTTCTTTCATTTTTCTCCTGGTGTGAAGGATTTTCAAACAGAAGCAAATAAAACTTCAGTTGCCACGCAAGTACCTACAGCTTTGCTATCCATGGATTTCTGCTCACAGAAAAAATAATTTCTTAAAATCCTTTATTTAATGACTAAAACTTATCAAAGTTTCAAGCCTGATACTACACCAATTTAATTAGGTGTAGTTGACAGAGGTGCTGTGCATCTGTAATTCCTACAGAGTTCAGAAGAGTTTGTACGTCTCTTCCCTACATTCATTACATATTCTTAGGCTTATGAATAGTTCTTAAAATATGTTGTTAGGAGATCTCAGTCGCAAAAAGTACTGCTCTTGTCACAACTTTCTTGCTACAAAAGATACAGCTGTGTCCTCCAGTTACTATGGAAAGAAATAGTTCCAGTTACCAACTACTACCTGAGCTTTCTTTAATGACACTAAAAAACACCTTAAAAATACTAGTGTGAAAGCAAGAAAGTGACATATGTTACATTAGTAATTAATTGTTAATAATCATGTAAGCAGAACCTCAGGAAATAAAACCGTAAAACAAGGAAACTGCTACTCAGCTATTAAATATTTTCTAAAGAATGCCTTCAAACAACGTGGTTGCGGTTGTTACACTGGGTAAGTACATGCATAGTCATCGTGCAACTGCATATGAAAGAGACTAAAGTCTGTTTCATTTAAAGTGTTCTAAACAAAGCTAAACCACACACTCTACGGTCTGTTCAAATTCAGTATATGCTTGCCTGCATACTTCATTTCCACTACCTTTAAACACACATAACAGAGTTATGATTTCCACTTCAAAGCACAGCTCACAACGATTCCATGCAAAGAGCTAGCTAGCCCCAGGATGCGGTTAGGGAAAAGATTGCTGCAGGCTATCACACAGATTACCAGTTTGTGATCCTCCTCAAGAAAGAGCCACGTGGGATAAACCAGAACTCCACTGCTCAAGCTCTCTACAACGAAGAATTCAACATCAGAATTAGCACAGGAACACATATGTGCTTCAAACTGACGCAGAAAGGTCCAGCTGAAAAGGAACTTTTTTTCTTTTCATACAGGCGATCAGTGAAGGGATTTTCAGTTTAAAGAAACAGCAATATTGAAACCTTACCTCTTTATGCACTCTGTTATTAGAAATAATCTTAACACACATGCCTTTCCTGCTAGTAAATGTTGTTGTCTTTATTGACGCCCTTAAGTATCCAGCCTTTACATGAGCATCTCCAAACAAACCATCCGCCTTCTACATCACACCATGGCTCCGTGATGACCTGATCTAACCCAAAACTCCAGATGCAACTTCACCCTCCCCTGATGTCCAGCCACACATTGTCATCTCCTCCCTTCTACCCAAGTGACATTCTATTAAGATGTGCACTGGGGCAGTCTGGGGAAAAAACAAGAAAGTCAGCTTTCAGCTTCTCAGTCCCCCTGATGTGGTTCATCCAGCACCCGCACAACAACTGATTCAGGTTCAGGGAAGGTCAGCTGAGAAGAGAGAGACTGCAGAGCAACCTCAGACTACAGTAAGCTCCCTGGAGACCTATAGCATTAACTGTAAAAAGATTTAACTCCTTAATCCCCAATATGATATCCATCCTTGGAGTCTGAACCTAGTCTCATTACCACCTCTGACCAGGCATTTTCAGGGGCATTCTTAGCATAACTGCCAAAATCTGAGAAAATATACTCCAAATGTTCTGTCCCCCTGAGATTATTAGTGATAGTGTAGGTTCTCCACCTAGCATTTAAACAAGGTCTATCGCCAAAAGGCTACTGAAATGTTACCCATCTTACGTACCATTTAAACCCTTAATGAAATGCTCAAAAAGTATATGAACGCAGACACCCTTACAGATGGCAAGCGCAAGGCTCCTCCGGATTTCAGTGCCAAGAGGAATACCTTTTGGCCCACAGTGACTTGCTGCATACAGGTGAGATACATTAGGCAACGCTGGGCAGGCCCAAGATTTCAGCCCACGCTGGATCAAAAAGGGCCGGGAAACTTTCCCCGATGTCTTCATCATGGGGCAGCAACTCTGGAAGCGAGGAGAGGAATCTCTCAGTGCTCCAGGATTCTTAAGGAGAAGTCCTGAGAGAGGGAAAGTATAGGGCTCTTTGTTTTGATGTTAATCCTGCTACACTTAGGTATCAATCTTAAAACCAAAAATAATACCTTCTTGAGAAAAAACAAAGGGAAGAAATCCAAATACCAGGCAACATGGAAAAGCAAGTCATAAAAGCATACCCTGTGTTCAAATTGACAGTTTCTGCTGCAGAGTGACCTTAGCCGTCAGTTACCACACCTTTCAATAGCTAACTGCATACAGAAAGTTTCCTACAGAGAGACCTAAGAGATTCCAGTGTTGCCTTTTTCAGGATTTAGAGCTCATTTAATTTATGATGAAGAGGTGTATCAAGGACTGACTATTCCAATGCAAATCTGCTCAGGTATACAGAGGAATACCTGTGTTAACAATTTGAAGAATGTTGTTTACATCAGCTTCATTTAAGCAGAGATAAAAAACTGACTTGTTTCAAGAGTTACTGCCTCAAGGTTTGGACAGGAGAGAAAATAAAAGGGAAAGAATAGGAGAAAAGGCAAAAAGGAGAAAAGGGGGGAAAAAACCCAGGAAAACCAGTAATTTCACTGATGGCACTGCTGCAACATAACCATGGCAATTGCAGATGTTTGGATCATTACTGTTGCTTCCAGTATTCAGTTTGTGAGATTATTTTACAATATGTTATAATGTTTTCCAGAAAGGTCAGCCTGAACAAGGGACAAGACAAAAAGATAAATCACAAAGAGCTGGCAGTCCACATTTTCATGTTTTTGCTATTTGTGTTAGCACATATTTTAGGGTTTCCTGAAGATTTAGGGAAGAAACATATATACACACATACACAGTTGTTATTTAGATACTTTGTCACTGGCATGAGCAATTCATACTTGAAAGCTATAGTTAGCTATTAGATACCAGGTACACAAGTGCCATTAAAATTCAGAGATCTAGAATTAGTTTCACGAGTCATAATCAACTTTCCTGGTTGGAAAGTTGGATGGTTAAATCCATCTTGTTCCAAATACAGAGACATGGGTTTTAGCAGTCTGTGCCAAACCGCTTAAAGGCGGTAATATCTGGCACTACGGGTAAAAATTCAGGATCTTCAACTAGTTCTAAGCAACTAGATTAGGCAAAAGGATAGGCTTGGTGAAGAAATCGCTGCAATGTTTCTAAAGCAGCAAATAAAGATTCCACCAGTGAGACACAGACAAAAAATTTCTCATTTGTCTGCAACAGTTGTATAGCACCTCTAACAAAGTACTAACGCTCCCTTGTATACCTCTGAATACCAGAGAGGTTACAAGAAAACATTCTAGCATTGAGTTTCAATAGCCAAACCGAATGACCAAGTGGTGCCCTAACTGAATTCCGGAGAACTGGTATCAGTTTAGCTTTAGACTTGGACAAACCAGCCACATTTGTTAAGCCCCGCAGAGCACCCCGAAATTTACAGCTTACTTATGGCCTCCAACATGTTAATACCTTCTTCCTAAGGATTACAGTTAAAATGAAGAGGGAAACGATGGATAGATTGTAACACAAGAAATCAGATGATACACTGCAGAACTGTGAAGTCAAGAGTACGAAGCAAGCACACTGGACAGTAGCTCAGGTCAGGAATTAGAGAGGCTGGGTTTTTACATAGATGGAAGCACCATATTTACATAGAATCTGTCGTGCAAGAAAAGATGTTATACCACAGCACAGCAGCGTGGCTGAGAGAGACCACCGAAGGCACGGGCAATCCCGCCGCAGGCACTGGCAGCAGTGATGTGAAGTTCAGTGTTCCCAAGGGCCAACAACAGATCTCCAGCAGGAAAAAAGTGACCTGTTAGCTGATGAACTTTCTCTGTTGTTTCGGTAAATTAAAAACCTAATGGAGAGTCTTGTTCAGAGAAAGTACACTGGGAAGCAGTCTTTACAAGAGAGATGAGATAAAATGTAAAAGTTCATGTAAATTAACAGGCATGACTATCTTCCCAGAAGTGATACTGTTAACTGAAAAAGAATTAATATTAGCTCAAAATCACATTTGTCAACTTGAATGCGTACAAAAAAAAAAAAAAATAAAAATTTGAAGATAGCTGAAAAGCCAGAAATTAATTAAAGGATTACATTAAGGCACCTTAGAAGGTCCAAATGATGAGTAAAAGGAGACAAGAGTTTGACAATGTATTTGGATATATACGGAAAGTACATGGTTAAAACAGGAGAAAGTTAAATCAAACATCTTCTGGGATCTTGCAGAGAAAAGCAGGGGATGTTAGAAAATTATCTCAATCATTATATGGAGATTAAAGAAAATTTATCAAAGCAACAGTAGAGTTCTTTGAATTCAATCTGTGTGACGAGAACATAGCCTCAGAACTAGCAGAGGTAGGATTCCTTTTAACATATAAAATACAGCTGTCTGTAGTTACAGACAATGCCTTGTGTCAGAAATGTGGAGTCTGTATAGCATCTAGCTTACTGGAGAACTACTCTTCCATTTGTAGTTAGAACTTGTAAGAAAACAGACAGCAATTATTGCACAACTACATGATCAGTGAGAATTATGTTTAAGTAAGACCTTGCTTAGGTACTATAAGACAAAAGACACCCACACAGCAACATGAAAATAGATGCCTTTTAATCAGTACTCTCACTTCTACAAGTGAGCATACCTTACAAAATAGTCAACATTCTTTAGCCCTATGTGTTTCAAAAGTAGTTGGGCTGCCGATCCTCACTTTTACTGGAAGGCTTCTCCACCACCACCTGCTAATGCCCAAGACATTGCCAAATTTCCTGTCTCATGAAATCTCAGGTAGTTTATTCATGAGCAGGTGACGCACATTTGTTCCTGCACCAAAACTGTCCTGCATCTAAGGAAGCTTTAAGTAGTATTCCAGCAAGCATCTATTACTTCATCTAGCTGTTTAAAATGCATCTTCTTCCCTTTGAGAGGACACAGTTTTTACAATGGATCCTGTAAGCAAGTGACAAGAAGACAAACTTTCCAGTAAAGATGATAGCAAACACGTTTCCCTTTCTAAGTGTCCCCAAACTGTCAAATTTTGACCTGGTTTTTGCTTCTGTACTCCAGATAAAATCATTGGCATATTCATACAGTTCTGCAAACATCACTTTCAAAGAAGTGTCCATCAGTAGCAGTACAAAGTTGAAGTACAAAGATTCTTTTTTCATTAGCACTGATTTAACAGCTTCTAGTATATGAGTTTTGAAAGTAAAAGGTAGAGTTGTATTTCTAAAAAATACTTAGTTCCACTTCCGACATTTCAATGAATCTGCAAACGCCTATACAGACACTACGTTTAGAACTACTTCAGAGTTGAACTGTTTGCAAGATTACTGTAAATATTTTCTGATGCAGAAACCTAAAAGCAGATTCTTACATTCAGCGCACAGATTTTTCGACACACTGTCAACTTCAGTGGTTTCAGAACTGTGAGCAACACCTTGGCAAGAAGCCACATCCTCTCCCACGAGCTGCTGTGAAAGTGAATACAACATTACCAAGAACTGCCTCAAACTTGAGGTTTCCACACTTCCCAGTCTCGACTACTAGCCATCCCAAAATTATTTCCTCATCTCATTTTCACATCCCTTGACTGTGGAAGGCTTGCTGGCTGCTGTGAAGACTCTGCTCCTCTATCTGCCCCTTTATTCACAGGGGAGGAATCATCCATCACCTCTTTCTGTAGCTGCAACCATGGAAAACAGCATGAGCTTCATGCTGTAATTTCTACAGTTGTCCAAGAGATCCTAACTGCAAGTTGCTGAAACTAACAAAACATTTGTCTAAATGTAAGAGGCTACATTTTAGGAGAGTGCCTAACACATAACTCATACTGCTTCATGGCCTCATAGATAAGAGTAAATAAAGAGTCCCTGGTGCAATTACACAAACCAGATACGTTTGAACACAGAGACAAAATCTTACTAAGACTGAAAATAAAAACCTACAGAATACCTTTTTACTTAGTTTCTTGATAAATTTATTTCTGAAATGTTGATGAACCTTTAAAGTGATACTTAAAATATTAACAGAACTGTGTCTAGTGTTCAAAATTATATCAGGGACATGTTATTAACACATTATAATTGAAAATCTGTATTTAGCATGCTTAATACTGGATGACAACCAGAGCACCTCCAGTCCAAACAAAAAAGTGTAATATAGACTCTATAACACAGGCCAGCAATTGAAAATGAAGGATTTTAAAAAACCAAAACCACTTTGATAAACCTTGTAATTCCATTGTAATATCACCTCTGAACTCTTCTATGCTTGAGTTTATTTGAAATCTTTTTCTCTTGATTCATCATGCGATAGGTAAACTAATCCCACATGGTTCATCCTTTAATTAACATTGATCTCCACGTCACTGCTATATGGAAAGAGGAACAACAGATATTATTTCAGTGTTGTCACCACATTTCATCACTGAAGCTCTGTGCATATCAAGCTCAAAACCAAAGAAGATAATGAGCAAACATTCAATCTCTGATATGAGCATCTCCTTTCTTTAGTGCAGCATACGTGGTTGCACAGTGACTCCAGAAGTACACACTTTTTTTTTTTTCCTCTTCTTTCAAGCATGTCCTGCTATGCTTAAAACCTTACCTAAACTGTCCACACCCAGCAGTTTATGAACAGTCGGGTTTGCTAAGGCGTCCTTTACTGGGGAGATGGGGGCAGGCAGAGTAGTCTCAACAAACCTTCTGCTCGGATTTTTCCAGTATTATTCCTCCATGCTGCTATACCTACAGGAACCGCCAGGTCAGACGCTGTATCTGCGCTGCTGAACAGCTCAGCCCGAGGACGTATCTCAGCATCCCAGTGTGAACACACGCACAAGGACTTCCTTCAACAGCATCAGCTGCTGGGCATCCCGCTCGTCCCCGGCGGCTGGAGCGACAGACCTGAGCGCACCTTCCCGGGATGCCTGCAGAGGCCGGGCCCCTCGCTCACCCCAAGCCCCCC
>NW_010120392.1:0-45945 GCF_000699245.1 Pterocles gutturalis
AACTAATGTCACAAGGAGGTCTGGTCCAATAAACCTTAATGCTTGATTTTGGAAAAGACAGGTCTTAACCTAGTTAAGTGGCGGAATACACCAATGCTCAAAAGTGAGGCAGTTTAAAGCTAAGCTACAAACACTGTGAGTACCATCCCCAGGTGTATCTCAGTTCTTAACAGAGAGACAATCTACCCTGCCAGTCTACGTCACTTATTATGGACTGAGTCAATTAAGACAGTGTTACATGAATACCCGAGTAGGATCATTTCCATCTTTAGGATTTGCTGGTTGATTGTCATATTCCTTCCTTCGGCTCAAGCATCCTTCTGTGCAGCCCTTACACATGAACAGACAAAACTGCAGCTTTCCAGGGATGACTTACTGTGTTCCTTCTTTTGCCAGTCTTGTGACAGCTTCAATTTGCTTAAAACAATTAGCACTGCATTTCCAAGCTTTTGATTAGGGGCTGTGCTTTACTGAGAGCAGCTTTATGACACAGCGACAAACTGATGGGAGGTTTTGATCTCAGCCAGAAAGAAAGGCAATACAGGCATTGTGGCAGTTGCTCATTTTGCTTGTTTAAAAGCAATGAAGTTGCTCATTGTTTACACTTCGCAGCGGTGCCCAGCAGAAGTCCAGGAGGCAGCACCGTAGATACAGAACACCACAGTGCAATAGGCTGTAAAGAACATCGATAGCTCAGATGCACTGAAGGGCAATGAAACCCCCCAGGAAGAAGCACACTGCACCACATGATCAGAAACCTACAAACTCACCCAGGGTCTCACTGCAGGTTCTTTCCTTTGAAACCATTTTCACACAGCCACACACCTAACCTGGTCAGTAAGACAGAGCTGGGAAAGTATTTTAATGACTCGATGCCATAAACACATGAATTTATCCACAGACATCCCCACTGAAAATTGCATGCTGCAGTTATTCCCTGACATGAAATTAAACCAAAAGCTGCAAGACTAATTTTCTGTTAGGTTATACTACATTATATGCAGCCAAAAGTGAACCACTTGCTATCTGGTTGGACAGGCTAGCTTTCTCCCCTAGTTAGCATCTCATTTAGCATTGACTCTGGGCATTTAATTATATTATTAAATCTTTATTACTTCTGTGACCAGAAGCCTTAACCTATATCAGACTTCATCAGAAGGAGCAGTATTTGCTTGAAATACTTCAAGCTAATAGACGAGTTTTTAAGAACTGGAAATTGATGCCAAAATAGTGATGGGATTTACCAAAAGCCATAAAGCCAGCACGCAATCAGGGTTAGAAACTAGTCATAAATCACTGATTCCTCTCTGTGGTCGGTATTCAATATGAACACTTAAAAAAATTTTCAACAGTGATTTTTTGATAAAACCTGAAAACGTAAGGGAGATTGAAGACTAAATCAGCCAGATTTTCCTGTTGTCTTCCATTACTTTATGAGATCAGCCAAAAAAAGAAAATACTTGTTCAACATCTCTGCCACAAGCAGGTAACAGAGGAAGCTGAACCATTCCATCTCTAGCACAGAGATATAGTGTGGAAGCAAACTCCTCCCTACACTTCACAGGAACAACGCAACAGGTAAGTTCTCCTATCCTGAACATGACCTATTTCCTACAACTAACTATTTCCTTATGAAGACATTACTATACATAAAAATGCTCAGTGATCACAGTATTCTCTACACAGCTGTGTAACACATAAGGCTGAAATAATGATTGATGCATTACTATCACTATTCACACTGAAGCACTGATTTCCCATCATTTTCCACCTACTTGCTTGGAAGAGGAGCAGCAGCATCTGTCTTCCATATCAACACAGAAATAAAATAATCCAGCCTATCAGGCAGCAGGAACCCTAATCTTTCCTCCTAGTGTTGTCACAGTGTTAGAGAACGGTTTCAAAAAAACATCTTATGCTTTCAGTAACGGATACCATCGTTCTAAACATCACACCAACAGAACAGCGATAAGGCAATGTGTCACAAATAGGAAAATAAAAATAGAACCCTCTTATGCTTTCAGTAACGGATACCATCGTTCTAAACATCATACCAACAGAACAGCGATAAGGCTAAATCAATGTGTCACAAATAGGAAAATAAAAATAGAACCCTGGAACCCAAGAGTCATTTATCTGTAGCAAATTAAAAATAAAAATGGCTCCAAAGTCAAAAGGCACCAGTGTCTTTTTTAAGTCCTTTCTTAGCAGTTCTGAGCAGAGCTGGTTGCAAAGCAAAGGGAATATCCCTTGAATATTAAGGCCACAGACTATGCAGAAGAGCTCCTTTGGAAAAGGAGTGCTGAGTCCTGCAAGGAAGGAAGTACTCTGACACAACGTGCTTAAACTTCACGAGAATATTCCTGTGCAGAAAGACAAGGCAGTCAATGCTTTGCTAAAACAGAGCCTGGACTCCTTTGCAAGAGTCACTGTTACAGCCTGCCCATCAAAGCATGTCTTGACCACTTTTGCTTCTGTGTTATCAATCCTGCTGGATTGCTCCTCTTGAGCAGTCTTGTAGTCCATCTTGCAATTTCTCTATTAACTCCACAAAGAAGTTTCCATGACCTGAGTGGGAAAGGAAAAAACCCTCCTAATGAAATACAGTATGAAATTCATCTCTGAGGAGTCTCCAGATACAATGCTGGATCAGAAAACAAGAAATTCATCTGCTAATCAATCCTCAGTTAAGAAATCCATTCCATCTTTAGTGGTGTATCACTTGGCCCACCTCAAAAAATTGTCACTCAAGGGTTTCAAGGGCTCTGGCTCAAGCTTCTGATTTTACCTAAAGGGGTGCAGTGAGTCTGGATGATAGACTTTGTACCTACCATCACTGTATCTCAGATCAAGGACGTGCTGTCAAGTGCATGAGTGGGCCATTCTACTGCTGTGACCATGACAATGTTATTTATAATGTCAATGGGATGTTACTAGACCACGATGACTTACATTATATGGTCTCTCCACACAAGCCCTTTCACACAGGATGCAAGTTTGATTTTACGGAAAAATTTAGAAGTTATAAACATTCAGAAAATGGTCTTCTAGAAAGGGAGCTCTTGCTCCACCAAACAGGGCAACAGGCACCACAGAAACAATCTTCAGTCTTAACATGAGCCATTATCTGATGTTTCAAAAGCAGGGCAATAAACTAAAACCAAAATGAATCTATCAATTTCACAAGCCTCATTGCCAAGAACTCCTTGTGATCATAAATTATAAGTCTGAAAGTCGAATCATGACAAAGGATTTCCATACCTCCATGTCTGGAGCGAGAGCAGGCACCTGATCCTGGCACGCACAACCTTACATGCATGAATCCAAGAATCATTAAAGGTCATATACTCATCCAGCACTTTTCATACTTTAATTCTGTTGTTTGGCTTGATGGGTTCATAAGTGTTCATCCTTCAGGCACACTCCTGGATGCAGACTGCCCTCCCAGTCGCTGTATCAATCCAGGAATTCCAGATGCCTTAATGGGGCCATTAAATTTTATTATCACACAGACAAGGTCTTTTTGACAACAGCACTATAGTCTAATGACACAATATTTTCTTTGAATATCACATTTTACTGAAGTTTGAAGAAACTTTTGTAAATTAATCATTGATGTCCGGGCAGACTACACCTCATCATTCATTAGGGGAGAGATGAACAATCCTGAAGTTATTTTATTATTCACTTTGACAGACAGATAAAGAAAACATTTAAATAAAAGGGCCACAGAGGAACACATACACCTTTATATTACGAAGTGATATAAAAATGATCAGAGAAAGATCATATAACAAAGGCAAGTTCCCACCTGAAAAGGCAACAAAGTAATAACTACAGAGAAAAGTATTAAGATAAAAGGATACAGCACTGTTTCACACAAGATCTGATGTCAGCCTGAACATGAAAGGGCAAAGCAGTGATAGGCACCACAAAGTTTACAGTAAGGAAAACAAAAAACACCACCCCACAGTCATGTTAACTACTGGGGGATAAGGAAAGAGTGGCTAGGAAAATTTTTCTCACACATCAGATGCAAATCATCAATGATCACCCAGAGGGCTGTCCCACATCCATCAAGAACTAAGAGACAAGGGCTTCAGTATCCAGCATATTGACAGATTTCTCAGGCTTTCCATGGGAATAGTTTGTGTCTTCCTCTCTGTCCCCCTTCCCCTCTACTTGCAGAGGAAGAAAGAAATTATGAAGATTTCAAAGATTTAAAAAACAAAACCAAACATACATGCAACCCGAACCAGAAAAACCCCACAAACTTATAAAGCTGAAATTCTTGCCAGGAATATCTTGACTTAAACATATTTACATTAGAAATGATATTTAAGAACCAATAAAATGAAAGTAAGGGTGGGTAATGGGAGACTGGAGAGTGACAGGAGTCCAACATCAATTGTTAAATTCCTCACGATAGAGACAAAAATACAGAACTGCGCATTGAACAGCCCAGTAAACTTGATTAGCTTCTGCCTCAAGTGTCTGCAAAATTCCCCCTTCATTTTCTGCAAAGATACCAGGGACTGCATGGAGGCTGCCGGTCTGCTACAAGACCATTATTGATGGGAGGAAAAAAATTCTAAGCATTAACACCTGACTCAGCAGGAGTAATAGGCCAGTTTCTGCTGCCAGCCTTTTATGAGACAAGCCATATCTATCTACCCTAACCCAACTCCACTGGAATTTGAACTGCAGCACAGAAGTGTTTGTGGCTGCTGGCTGGTCATTCTCCCCCTCCAGAGTATGCTTCTTTTAAAATTAATTTCAAATTTGTTAATTCATATCATGCCTCTACATCTTGCTGTATGCTGTGCCTAACACTGAATTTGTACAACCAAAAATTACAGCGACCACTAAAATACCTCACCAACTTTCCCCAAATACTCATCTTAATTAATGAGTATAGGCTTTGTAAGAACCTTCATGACATGTTCTTATTAGCTTCTCAATCACGAGGTCTTCATCCTTTGCATGAAGCTTTCTCTCTTTGCTACAAAGTACATCTGTAACCCTGACACATTCCTGATCCTTTTCATTTTCTTGTCAACTAAGAAACTAAGGTGTCTCAGAAAAAGAATTTGCTTAGGAAAAAAAAAAAAGGCAACATGAGAATAACTAAGCAGGCAGTTTTTCAGGAGTCTTATTCTGACCATTGAACAACATCAAACTTCTAGCAGGCCTGTAGCGTGCATACAGATGCTCAGCTATCTCTAATCGCAGCAGGCATGGTATCTTCTCTCTCTCTTTCTATGCCAGAGAGGAAAAATGAACATGCACTTTTTTCTAAAGAAAGTTCTGCAGAGCTATCTAAAGCAGCTGTGTGTGCAGCTATACCTGGGCTGCTTTGTCATCCCCAGGAATATCCACGATAACCCACTCCCAGATCTGACCGAGAAGAAGAGATGATCCAGTCTTAAACTTGCTGTGAAGTGGCTCGTCTCTTCCCATGCCTCTTTTGCTTACCCCCACTTGCAAAAGCATGCTCTCCCCACTCACCAAACAGGGTGGTCATCTCTTCTTTCAGGTGAGATGACTCAACTCATCTAGATGGGCAAAATAATCTACTTTTTCCTGGCTCATTTTCTGGTAAATTAGCACATTGCATTGGCTCAGCAAGAGGCTGGCTGAGGTGCCAAGAGCATGCATAGGAGGGCAGAGATATGTGCCAGAGCCCTGCTGTTGGAGAGCAGGACCAATTCCTTCTGGCGGCAGGGGACTGCTGGATCATTCCAGACTGTCTAGCTGCTCCTGGAATCATCACCATGAGGAAACTTTAGTTTCAAGCCCTTGGTCAATCACAAATATGAAGCTTGGTGCTTGCCCTTGCTTTAGCCCAGTCACAGCTGAGTCAACCACACTGTTGCTGTAATGGTTTAACGTGGCGAACCCCCAAACCTTTTTAAGAGAGACTACTTCTCTGATTTTCCAGTGCAAGAGTGAGACACAACAGATTGTGACTCTTTGGAGAGTGCTGATTTATTTACTTAGAAGTTAATTTTTCAACTGTATTTAGACCTTGAAGACACAAGTAGAATTTCACTGCAAGTCACTAACCAGGTCAAGTACTTTCAGATATTCAGTAATGCATCACATACATCTTTTCAGACTTAAAATACTTTTGAAAGTCTGACCTAGTATTCTACAGGGCTGTGAATTATTATTTTTTAAAACCAAAGGCAGTTTGCAATTTGACAGTTTATTTTGTAATGAAATATTTTGCCTCTTTCAAAACTTATTTTACAGATACTTGGCATATTACTGAATCTTGAAAATTATTTCTGTTCTTCAGGAAATAAACCAGTGTTATTCTCTCAACTTTCTCAAAAGTGTAATAGACGGAAGAGTTAAGAGGATTAAAATTATCATTTTATAGCTCTGTAATTTATTTTTTTTTTCCCTATCCAGGCAAGCTCCAAAGGGCATGAACTCCTGAACTCACCTAGTATTCATTTAGCTAAACCTAGGAAAAGTTCTTTGATCATGCAAATCTCCAAAATCTTATTCAGTAACTGATTCCACCTTTTCAAATCATCCTCTTTCTCTTCCTTCTCATACCTATATAAAAGAGTTTCTAGATAAGCTGATGCAGACGCTACAGTGTTTGACACTCTGTAAACACCTAAAAATAGAAAGTTAAACTAGAACTCTTGGGTTTTTTCTGCCTGACAAAGTCTCCAATGTTTTCTTTGGCACTTCTTTGGGAGTTTGTTCTGTCAATTTTGAGCCATTTTCACATCTCCTTATAGATTCTAAAGGTCATATTAAAATCTGCCTCAGCTAAATACCTTGTTTTCCTGAAGCCTGACTAGAAATTGGAATATTATACCTGGGTGTCACAGCCACAATCCTCCAAGGAGGATGCCATGAGACGTGGAGCCGAGGAGACTGGCTATTTAATTGCAGGGAAGTTCCTCCTGGAAAATGGGGAGGATATTTGAAGTTCAGCAGCAATAAAGACTGCAGGGGAGATGCACAAGAAGCAGGGAGAGCTCAAGATTCTTTTCCCCTACCCTGCAATTATCTTGGATACTTAAAAATCCCTGCTACTTGGACATGAATAGTTTTGCATTCTAGCCCCCTTGAGAAGCTTCGAACAAAAGAATTCAGAAGCACCGGTGAAAAACATACAATAGAAAGCTCAGAAACAATAATCCTACATTTAAAACAAATTACAGATGTACTTTCTGCCAAGCAGGTCTTCCCACTTATAAAGAGCAGAAATTGAAGTACCTGTCATAGGGAGCTCTTAGAGGCTGATTCTCTGAGCATTCAAAAAAATTATCCTCACAAGTGTCTCAGGGCATATTTGCACATGTGAATCCATATGCACATTTGAAATAGCTCAATTAATTTTTAGTGTCTACATTTGTGTGTAAAGAACAAATCCTACTCCCAGCAAACATATTAAGCTGTATATGTTAAGTCTGTTCCAAGTGGATTCTACAATTGTATAATTGACAGATGCTTCACGTCACTGCTTGTAAATAACAGATTAAAAGATGGAGTTCTCTAATTGAATGTCCAGAGAATAAAGAGCAGTATCTCCTAGGTAGAGCAAGACAGATGGTAGGATTTGTCTGCACACAGAAAACCAGCAGAAAGGCATTACCCAATTTAAGTTGCATTTAGAACACACACCGGCCCCTGCATTTTATTCAGTAGGGGTAATTTACAGAACCGATGCCACTGTTTGTTACATTCTACTCTAAATTTGTGTGAATAACTGATTTTTCAGCTACCCAGCTAAACTGATCAAAAACCAAAACCAACTCTCTCAGGTCAATCCAAAGTGAAATTAATTTTTTCACGCCATCACTACAAAAGGGAAGCAAAAAATAAAAAAAAACCAAAACACTAATAAAACCATGAGAAAGGACTACGTTCCCTGTTAAAAAGAAAAAAAAAGTAAAGCCAGAACATCAGTCTGAAATGCAAAGCCTCCAACCTTCCTTCTCAAACTCCATCTTACATTTTGAATATTACTTTTACAGGAAAGCTATTCTGTGTCTCCATTTTAATCCACAGCTTCTCTCCTAAACCGGCATGTAAAAGAACTGGAATTTTTTTAACCTAGTACATGTGTAATAAAGGCAGGTCATTTAAAGTTTGATATTAGCCATCCATAGGGAAACATTCTTTGAATGTACCAGCTACCTCTCATTTTCCTATTTGGATAATAATAAAATCACTGGATAAATAGCATAAATAGTTGAGAAAATATTTCTATGCCTAGTTAACATGATCCACAAATCACTACCAACCATTGTATTATCACAGAACAAAGATAAGGATTAAACCTGTATTTGGAAGACAACAAATACATAATTAAGACCAAATAGAAAAGTACCGATTACTTAATCTAATCTAAGTTACTATTTCTTGGTTTACAAATTAAGCTAAACTTCTTTATATATCTATGCACGAGGTCTCCAAATACTCAAGACACCTTTCCTGGTCCCTGAAAAATCATTTGAGTTGCTCAAAGAAATCACAGAATGTACAGACATTTACGGCCTTGCACTTTAGGAAATATCCTGGAATAAATCAACCAAGACAAGCCACTGAAAGTGAAGGAAAGCAAAAGCATTAAAATGACATATTAAAAGTGTTCTTCCAAATTACATATGGTTCACAGAGGTGCCATGCATAAAATTTAAGACTTGAGGACTTCAAATTGTATAAATTGCAAGTAGCATTGCTGATTCCGTAGTCATTGAAAGAGAAGAACTTCACATATCTTAAGTAATTTTGATACCTTACTATTCCATCTGAAGAAGGAAGACAGATCAGATTCAGTGGTAATATGTTGGGGGGAGATACTTGCAACAGGTGAAGAATCTCATATACTGTACAGAAACAGAAGCGCTCCCAGTAAAGAGTTCATCAGATAAAGCGCACATCGCACCACGTGAAGAATTAGCAGCACCAGCAGTCTGTGTGCGCTAAAAAAGTTCTAGAGCTGGTCCTTCCAGGTTGATAGGTCTCTGCTGCATGTGTGTGCAGTTCCTTCCTCAGCACAAAGGAACCGCATTCTCCCTAGTTGTTACGCAATACAAGCTAAAAGGTAAATGTACCTGGAGCATCTCAGGGGTTTTATTAGCATTTTTCTGCCTGTTGCTTTTCTAAGCCACCTAAAGTCCACTATTTCCTTCTGTTGGGACCACATCAGGATCTACAGGCTGATTGTGAAGCACAGGCAGACACTGTGCAAGAAACACACTGTAATTACCATCACCAGCACTCTCCTCCATGCATGGGAACAGGTAAATTCCCGAGAAGACTTTCCTGCTGCATGTGGGTATTTCAAATTTGGTGTGAAACAAAACCCTTCTCTCTCATGTTAGCTACAGGTTTTGGATCAGTTAATCTGCACAGCACCTGTGTTTTTGTGTTGGGGGGAGGCCTCTTGCTTTCTTTGATGTTGTTTTTGCTTTTTGGTTTTTTTTTAAAGTACTGATCCTGCCAGGTTGTTTCAAATTATTTACATTCAAGCTGATGCACAACCATAACACGCACTTAATTTCAGCTCTGCTTTCTGACAAGAGGACTCTTTCTGTTTCCTCAACGGAGGACTATGTGATCTCTGCTTAGGAACATGCGTAATTCCACAGGCTGAATAACTGAAGGCAGCAATATATCACCTTTTTTCATAGATACAAAAATAGTGAACTCCCACTCTTGCTCAGGCAGAAACATCCCTTAGGGCTTATGCCCTCTGGTTTCTTTCAGTCTGTTTAAAGGTCGCAGTCTGACATTTTAACAGCTTTAGAAGTCATTGTCTTCCTTTCTATATGTGCAAACATTATTCCCTTCTAGTCACAAGGCCCAAGGCAACAAATTACTTTTTTGTAAGAAAACTAGAACTGGTAACTGCACTTGGAGTCTGATTAAAAATAAGTTAAAGCAGCTCAGCTGAAATAACACTAGATGGAAAGGGGTAATGCATAAAACCAACAATCCACAAGAAATGCAAAATTAAAACAGAAAATGCACCCTTGTTCCCCCCCTCAGGTTGAAAAACAAAACAAAAAAACCAAATCAGTCTCCTTCCTAGAGCAGCTCAGCTCTTTTCTATACTAGCAAGTAGTACAGTACCAGTTATTACTAACACTTCCATTTAAACAGTTAGAACTCTCCACTAAAGCATGACCAAAAAATAATAATTAAAAAAAAAAGCCAAAACACAGCAACTTACTTTCTTCATGAACAGGATTTGCAGCTCTTACATAACACGTTGTCTTTTCAAAGCTGTTGTAACTGGTAAGTGAGGTCACCAGGTGCCTGAACTGCTCTTTGAGTGAGAAGGGGGACAAAGAGGAGGAGCTCTGTATTTAATTAGCACTCACACCAGGGGATGGTTTGGCTGATTGCATGACTTAGCAAAACCCCAAAGCTGCTCTAGGTTAAATTTGTTTGTGAGAGCCTTCTATAAGCTTTTATGCTCTTACAGTACTTGGAATACCACACACTCCAGTAATGCCTTTCCTGACATCACCACCTACCCAGAGTTATTCATCAGAAAATCTCCTATGAGAAAATTCTTTGGAAGTGTCTACCTCCTCACTGAAACAGTCAAATAGTCCTAAATGACCACAGCAACCAGAAAGTCAGGGAGTCACCTTCCCAAATTCTTCTGAAAGCATTTTGACAGTCCTACAAGGGAACAGTGCGGGGGGAGACAGGGAGATAGTGCTTCTTTTTATTTTTTGATTGAAGAAAAAATTTGCAGAAAGGTTGTTCTCTGAAAATTTCTGCAGCTGTAATTAGGGAGTGTATCAAATATGTTGCCAATTAGCTTAATTGGTGTGCAGGCTGATTGAGACCTGAGTAGGAAAGGTTTCTCATTACTCAAGGGGGAGAAGAAAGAAGAAGTAAAGACCAAAAATTCTCACATGCTTGCCTAAGAGGAAAAGTAGCAGAAGAAGTATTTGACTACTGCTCATGACAAAGTAACAGTCCTCCAAGTATTTGAAGAAAACAAGCTCTCTGATGAATGGTTTCAGCTGTACCTCACTAAATCCCATACTAAGTGCTAGAATAATGATGATTTTCAGCTGGCTTTACTCTGATTTCATCAGAAGACCAGTCAGAAAACAAAAAAAAAAAAAATGTGGTCCTTTTGGTATTAGTCAAAGCTCTGATATGAATTGTAAAGATATTCAGCTTCATCAGGATGGATATAAGAGCTGCAGTCAGCACTGTGTACCTTCCAGTACCAGCAGTACATGGCTTGGATACTGGACCACAGGAGTTTTAATACACATGCCTATTAATTCTGGAGTGACAGATAATTAAAAGGCTCTGGTAAAGTAGTGAAGCATTTCTGTTGCCTTTAAAATTAATTTTGTAAGGTTAACCAATAAGGCAGATGTCAGATATATTCTTCTCTTTAGTGAGCACTTTAGACTATCTGAGCAGCAGCTCCTGGGGTGTGTATGCACATATATCCACACAAACACTCCCATCATAAATGTGTTAAGTAATACACAGAATTAAGTCATTATCCAAACTATAACTGTGCACAAGAAATCCAAACCTGTTGCTGTTACTCTGTCTTGTCTATATGAAGAACAGGCTGCTTTTTGTTAGTAAAAAGTGTTAAAAGTAAAGCAAAGCACAGCTCCTCTAATTATAGTTTTTGAAGCTACCTGTCCTGCCTCTGACCTCAGTGAGAAGACATTTCAGTGCCACTCAGTGCCGTGCAGCTTGGCTGGGGTTAAATTTATTCCAAGGAAGCCAAGAGTGAATTCTTTAACTCAGTAAGGCTTACTTGGCGTAAGAGAAGATCAAAATCAGACAAGCAGAATGTTAGAGCTGACAGTGCTTCAGGATCGTACTCAGAGTCTATTTCTCCACATCTTAAACTATTTCTATAATTTATGTTCTGACTTAAGTGCAGTTCCAAACAATGGAATTTCTTCTGGGATTGCACACGTCTGATCTTTGCATCTCAAGAGAATATAAGAAATTTCATCTCAAACCAAATCTACATTTTTTTAATCTCAAACCTAAACTTATGTCCAAAGACAGTCAAGATCCAGAAACAAACAGCTCCTCCTTGCTTCAACCTTAACTAGGATGACCTCTTACCATTAGTATTCTGCATTCATAAGAAGTCAGTGAACTAAAAGAAAACAATGTCTGAAGACAAAGAATCTCATCAAAACTGCAAACCATAGGGGCTAAAGTCTACAGCTCAATTCACATCATCGCTTCAAGTACTTAATGATTTTCAGTATTTTATAGTGCAGATCAATTAGCTCATCATTGTACTATGGTGAGATTAAGTTGTTATCCTTTGTTCATTAGCCTATATGAAAGTGAGTCTCTGACCAATTTCCAGTGTGCAGCTACTAGTAGCATGCACGACTGATCAAAGACAGAGAGTAACCTTTAAAAATTGTTTCCTTCATGACAATGTTGTAATAGTCTGTTCAAGTAGCATGTTTTCATTCCAACAAGCAACCCAAACAGTATTTCTACAAATAAAGTTAAAGGAAAATACAATAAAATTCAAGCTATGTATTCCTATACTCCAATGAACACTTTATACTAAAGGAAAAAATAAATGCATAGTAAATTTCTATTTACAGTCCTCATATCCAAAGGTCACATATATCGTACTCAAAAATACACCATAATACTTACCAAATACAGGCATGGAAATGATCCTATCAAGAGCAGAAGAGCATTTACTAATGCATAGCACAAATTTCTGCCTGTAAGTAAAACTGAAATGAAAAGAGCTAAAGAAGATAAATATATCACAATTAGGGGAAAGAATAATAAATGTCCTCCTTATATTATTTTAATATTCCTCTGAAAACGTTACATCACTCAATTCAGCAAGAAATTTCAGAGGGTCTGTTGGAATTTTAACCTTCCTTTACAGTGTTGCTTTCCTGATCTGAGTGTGTGCATTAACTAGTTACTGCTCCCATTCATATGAATTATGTCCATTTTAAAGTTTCAGCTGCAGTTTAACACCTAATTTGAATTACTGTCTGTGAAAAGAGTAGATTCAGCACATCTCATTTATGTGCTTATCTAAACAGGAGGCAGCCACACAGTATAATTTAGTGTATACAGCAGTTTGTTAATAGAGAAACTATGCACCAAGTAGCTTTTACTTAGAAGGTTTTTGTAGCTTGAAATTTGAACACTTAATACAGCAGACGACTTTAATTTTCCAGGGCACAGTTTCTCACTGACACAGGTGCTCTCACAGGAGAATTTACAGTGTCCATTATCTTCTCAAATAGGAAGCACAAGAAATGACCATGCAAGAAACGACATTATAAAAGACTTCACTTAATCTGAGATTTGTGGGATTAGGGCTCCACTTCAAAACTAAATTCAGAGTCCAACTGAAATAGGATCTGCAGGTGACAGTGTGTAACTCCAGGAGCTGCCCTGTCCATTTAGACAACTCATGACTGGAATTCTTACACAGTCATTACACCACACCATTTATCTTGCTTAGTGTCTCTGAGTAATGGAGAGGACACAGACACTGACAGACTACAGAAGATTCATTATCTTGGCCACTGAGGAGGGGAGTAAAGAACAAACACAACGCTTTTCATCTTGCTTTGACAGAATGGCAGCGGAATAAGTAAAACGTGGTCAATCCACTCCTGGGAATACCTGACTGTCAGTTTGCTAGGAAGGAAGAAGGAAGCACACGTTTTGCCGCAGGCTGGAAAAGCAGCTCTTAATTGGAATCAGGTAGTGACCACCGCACTCACAAAGGAGGGAACTCACAAAGTCCCTACTTCACCAGTAGTTCAGCAGACATCAGCCAGGCCGCTTGAGAAGCAAGGTACCAGTCTGTTCTGATCTCTTCACAGTTCAGTGGTATTTTCCTCTCTTTTGGGCACTAAGAACCTTTCAATTTTGCACCTGGGGATGAAGTGTGCTAGACTGATGCAAGTCCTCTTTACCCCAAGAGCCTACACGTCATGGGCAATCACCGTAAAATCCCCATGTCAGACTCAGCAGTGGGTTTCACGAGGCAGAGCTGTCTGTGGTACATCCCTCAGGACACCTTCACCCATCACTGGGGACGTGCCTGTTCCCAAACAGTTCAAAGCTGTTACTTTCCATCTATTGTTTTATGATAGGAAGACCCACCAAGATGCAAACAGTACAGCAGATCAAGCCACAATATCTGCGTGAAGGAAGGAGGACCTAAATGAGTTGTGACTTAATAATGTTGAGATACAAGTTAATAAATAGTAGGAAGATACAAGGAGACCTGAGAAGAAGAATTAAAAGCAGGACTTGGAGCTCCTAACAGAAATCTCTCAAGAAACAACAGGATGAAGAAAAGCTATAACTGAGGTTTCTTTTGTCCCTGTTTAAGTTAATACCAAAGGGACACTACAATGAAATAGGCACCTTAGGATAAGACATGGTGTATGTAAACTGCACTAACTTGCACATAATGGCAGTATACAAAACATCTACAAGCACATATACTCACTGAACCAAGAGAAACCCCCAGTTTTAGAAAGGAGTAGTTAAACCCAAAAGGTAAACTGGTTTCTGAACCACATATGTGGAAGCACCCTTACAGCAGTAGATTCAGTCTTGAAAATGATCAGCTGCAGCTTGCTTTAATGACCCACTAAGTAAAGAAGCTCCTGAATGCTGGTAAATGCCATCCTGGATGGGGGTACTCACGCTAACTGCTGTAACAGGACAAATTACTCTGTTAGCTGGGTAGAGTGCTTGGGAAGCTTGACTCCCTGTCACAAATTCTGCTGTTCCTAGCACTCTACTGTGGAAACCAAGGCTAATTAACAAAGAAAGCAAGAGCCAGAGCATATTTAAAGGTATACAGTATATAAATATACTTTCTACATGCTGGAAAAATTCAAGATGAAAAGGATAAAATCCACCATAAGCCAGCATGCAGTGGCAACCTGTCAAAGGTACTCTGACTTCATAATCACCTCCAAAGTACAGTTCTCCCATTGTGTTTCAGCCATGAACATCGCACAGAGATTTCAAAGCAGGTTACTTAAAACATTTTCTTGGTAAAGCTCCATGGTTTTATGCTCTGAACCATCTTTTTATGTTATGTTTGGTTTCACTGTACTGTTCTAATTTTAACAATACCATGGATAAAAAATGAATGTTTCACAACTTGGTAAGATAACCAAATTGCCAGCATCTACTTAATAACCCTTATAATTGATTTGTAATGATTTTTATGTAGTGCTGTGTAACCTGAATGGTGCAAGGGGCACTGGAAAGATATTTAAGAGGGAACAGTTGTAACACCTCAGTTTTCAAAAGAAGGGATAAAAATAATCTGTAGTTTACTCACACAGTTGTTATTCCTGACAATATTCAATTTAAAGCAATAAGATTACTCATGTGAGCAAGCTGGGCACAGAAATAAGGCTGCAGAAATAGCCCTGAAAGGTGAAGGTGATGATATTTAGAAAGCTTTTCTCTGTGCAGTATCTAGCTAAAACTCTAACGCATTCCTGTGAAGAAGTGGTTTACTGTAACATGACATGAAAGCCTGGGAGTTCTGAAGAAGCTAATATCCACCTTTAAAAATATTTTCTACTGATCAGGATTGCAGCATAAAAGCGAGAAAATTAAAGTCTCTATTCTTTTGTTTTCTCTATTTGATGAACATTACCTCATTTGGTTTTCAACTGCAAAAGCAATTAAAAATGAAATTAGGTCAAAAATCAAACAAACAAAATCAAAGAAATACTTTTAGATCTCCTAACTTGCTGATAAACTTTTTAAAATAAGAACAACAGATGACAACTAACAAATAATGTGCTTTCGCACAAAACATTACTTGAAGTAAAACGCATGAAATTCAAACACCTGAGAGCATTTTTGTGAGTATCCAGAATATTCTGAAATACATTCAATGACTTAAGAATAAACAGTGGAAGGTTCTGTATTTACTCATGCAAGCGTAAATAAAAACAAGACAAAACAAAACAAACCCCACTTTTCACGATGTTTTGCCAAGAGACACCTATAGCCATTTTCCAAAATAGGTGTCTAGACTAAAGATTTTTAGCTCCTAATCACACATAGCTACAGACATGTTTTCAGGAAAATGCACGTTGCATTTGAAAACATTTCAAAACTTAATGAAAATTCTTGACATGCAGAAGGTCTGCAGCACTTCTGTGTGGATTTTCAGAAGAGGTTAACACAAGAGGATAAGGGATGCTGTGCAATTACACAAGTGGGATGAGCACACTCTGCATGGGTTGGTGTTAATGGGTAGGTCTAGTTCTTACTCTTTTCTCCAAGTCACTGCCATGGTACATCCCTAGGTGGGATTTATTTATGTTAAGCAATGGAGTCTTGAAAATATTTTATTTTTAAAAATAGTACTAAATACTAAAACGTTAACCTGGTAGATATTTGCTGAGCTTTTAGAGAATATTCCTACATGGATACTCTTCTGCATTATATCTTTATTGTATTCATTTTTTAAATTGAGACTGCAAACTGCCATATAAAACCCCAAAATCAGGGGGATGCTAAAACATGCCACTAAGGAAGATTATTAACGTCATGGATTTCCTGTTGATACAAGTCAGGATTGGAGGATTCTGAAAATTTTTTTCACTTTGAGCTTTCTATGTAGAGGTTCTTACATTAAAATTGTGTGGCTACAAGAGCTGAACAGGAACCAGTATTTTCACTACATAGGAGTTTGTGTCAATATATTATCTGGGACTACCATGGGAATTTCATATTATCGAAGGATTTCAAAGAAAAGCTGCATGAAACTCAATTTTATGCAACCATGTGTGGTTTTGACACATGCAATCAAAAAATCCAGTCTGATCCAAATCTCCACGCAGCCAGTTAAAAAGGGGTCCAAAGGACTTCATCATCTTCAGATCAGCTTCTTTGTCTAGATTTTGTGCCATGATACAAGCCAAGGAAACAACTGATTGTCACAGAAGGACTCTATATATTCACTCTTTTACAGAGAAGTTCCATGGTGCCAAAGTGTGCATCAATAAGGATCACATGGCTGTGCTGAGCCAGGAATGAGAGAGGCAAAACCAGTAATTATGACAAGCACACTCTGAGCTCAGTTGGGACTCCACCTGAAAGAAAGGCTTTGTATTTCCATTGTCTAAGGAATGAATGGTGCCTTACTGCGACGAGTCTCATTTCATACCAGCAAAATATTCAGATATTGGGATCAGGTAATCAAGTGACTTACATAAACGTCAACTTTCCCAGTATGCTTATTAAATTAAAACCAAAATCTTCCCACTGACACTATTGTGTTATCAAGAAGTTCCATTCCTGCCGTTTATGGATGGAACACAGTTGGCTTTACGCAGCTCTCCTATTTTTTACAAGCCTGATGCTTGTACAACCTGGCAGCTTTTTAGCTCAATCATATAAATGTCTTAATACCCTGCATTGATCGGGAATCAACAGAGTTGCCGACACACGGATAAAAAGCATCTGGAGAGTTTGTTGGTTGTTATTTCAAGCTGCTTATTATTCCTTGAGGACTCATATGAACACTCAGAACTATCATGCCTGCATTAATACTGCTCTCCTACACCTCTGGGTACAGTAACACTGTACATTAAAGATGCTTTAGAAAATTGTTTGCGAGTTGATATTGCACTGGGATTACTTTGTACGGTCTTGCAGCTTTGCACTAAATAAATACTGGAAAACTGCACGCTGTGAAGTAGGCAGTTTGAACTCTTCAGTCTGGCCTTTGGAATGCAGTTAAGAATAAAAATAAAGTGTTGCTATTTATCAAGTTATATTTTAGATCTTGGATTTGGCAGACCTGTGGTTAATAAAGGCTCAAGGAACATTAGCAATGCTGTGCTTACAGACTAGCCCTGGAGGTAGAGATCTCCATTTTTATCACTATGGTGCAGCGTGACAAAGAATTATGGAAAAAACCACCACAAAGAAGAGAGCAAATGAGATGCAAGCATCCAGGAGACTCTTTGCTGGACTACCTTTGATCTCATGGGAGACCATCAGCCACTATTATACAAATAATTTTGCATGATTGCGTGACAGATTACATCACGCAATCATGCAATAAGAAAAATCCTGTTAAGTGGAACAGAATCTGTTGACATTAGGTAAAACAGGAGCAAGGATGGGAGCAAGAATGAATCAAAATGTCCAAATCCAGACATCCAAATCAGCCCTAATTCCATTACTACCACTGAAAATAATTCCATGGTGAAATGGGGCTATAAAGAAAATCTATTGTACTAGATCTTCAAGACCAATCTCAAGACAAATTGGTACAGTCATAAAGCAAGCTACATTTTGTATAGAAGTACTGAGTATTACACAGACTTGAATAACCACAACTTTACAGCTCTGATGATGGATATTTAAGCAAATAAAATTTACACTAGTGACCTGCCTGATTGAGCAAAAAACTCAGTTCTCCTGCCTGATTGAGCAAAAAATTCAGTTCCCCTTGGTCAAGAAAGCAGTCAGTGACACAGTGTAAGTCCAAGCCCCTTGTCCCAAAAGACTTACACTCATTCTCCCACACCAGGTTTCATCCAAGCTACAGCTGTGAAATCACCAACTTGGATAAAGTACGCTTTGTGCTTCTAATGAAGACCCCTTAAAAAACAATAAAGTCATTAAAAACCTGAGGAAAATTTAGATACAACCCAGTAGAAGTAACTACATCAAGTTGAGAGCAGACAATTTTCTTGGGTACTGCAGAACTGCTAAAACACAATTTCGCTAAGATATTGCTCTAAGTACATTATTTCAGCAGTGCTTCCAGAATTTCAGGAAGAGAGCAATTTATTGCTCATTCAAGCCAGCATCTCCACGTATCTTAGAACAAAGTTCTAATTCAACTGAAGCTGAGAGAGAATTGAAGTTGCAAGTTTAGGCTTTCATTAGACTATAATGATAAGAGATGTTTTCGTCTCATAATTTTCCAATCAACCACTTACATATTCTGTAACACAATCATGAGATACAGGGGTTATGCCAACATTCACCTTCTCAGCTTGCTTCTGAAAACCACAAAGACACTGTCCATGGTCCAGATGGACATAAGCTCCCATGGCAACAAGTCACTGAGCCTTAAATGTCATTCCTGAGTCCAAACACAGAAAAAATATGAATTAATTGGAAGACTCCTAAGGGAATCTAACTGCAAAATTCCTAAACCTAAAGGATGAGGCTAAAATAGATTTTCACTGGTTTTCTTAGGAACGTTAAGCTTTTTACCTTAGAAATGTTAAAGTTCATCCAAATAGGGTTTAAAAAAATAAAGAAGAAAACACTTTATATGGTCTAACACATACAGATTTATTGTGATCTGCAAAAACAAATATTATTGTTATTATTATTGATGATAATATTTTTAAAGCTATGTGCAGTTGGGAATACATCAAATGTCTCCTATATTTGGAATGAAAACAATACAGAACTCAAATTAACAGCTATATAATACCTGAAATTGGACTTCTTTATCACCAATATTAGCTAGTATCACATAATCTATGATACAATTATATAACACATTATGCAAACCACACAACTGCAGTCTATGAATTATGATTGTCAAAAGCCTCCAAGCATGCAGTTGGCAGTAACATTAGAGTTTTGTATTGCTGGCTCCAGTTCATGATGCAAAATATCTTGCTTCATTCACCTCAGAATTGTCTAAGTCTCATCTGTTCCAGTTCTCAGAGAAAAAGACAACCGGAGATCTCTCTTGTGATCCTTTTTAAGGCAATCTACTTTTTAGCTACTCCTGCTCCTTCTGAATGACTCTCTACTAGTTCTTTCCAATACACTTCTTAGAGTTTTAAGTAATTAATTTAATAAACTCCCCATTCAGTTTAATGTGCAAGTGCCCTGTTTATTAGCACTGGAATTTGCTGACTGCATCTTTGGAAATATCCTGAATAATTCTTAAACTCCTATAATATGTTCCCCCCAGACAAATAATTTGAAACCTCAAGCCAATCTAAAGCCAACAGCAGTTTGTCGGTTTGCAATGCACCTTTCCCCAACTGAGAAGCATACTTACTGCGAGCAAAGTGCATACAGGCAATTCACTGGATGGACGAGGCAAAATGCTTTAGAAAAAGTCAGCAAAAGATTTCATTCAAAAGAATTTGGCTCTTTCAGCTTGGGCATCAATTCTCACTAGTGATTAACTGAAGCTGTAAAATTCAAAACTGATTTCACATTCCAAACCCAGAATCTTTCATTTAAAGTTTTTTAAGTGCTCAGATCAGAGTCTTTAACTATAACCCATTATATTGATTGCTTATTTTTTTCTATATCCATCCTATCTCCATATTACATTATATATGCATGAACTCCCATAGTAAGTAGAGAGATACTATATCTACATGTCTATCCAGACTATTATTAATCATATGAAAGGGGAAATGAAAATAATTTGCCAGATGTTATTAAAATGTCCAAGTCATTTTATCACCTAGCAAAGAATAAAGAAGCTACTATGTGGGTGTTAATACACAGGAGAAGGAAAACTACTGCTGCAGGTATATGAAACATTGTAGTCCCCAAGCCTTTGGAAAGCCAGTTTGCCAGTAAAATCATTGGCAAACTGAATATTAAGGATCAAATCCAGCATTTCTTCCATACTTCATCTGACCCAGGATGATTATTATTATTAACATGAAAACTCAATGCCTTGAGCAAGCAGATGGAGTAGAGAACATAAAAATGATCTGGTACAACAGTGTTACTTTGCACAAACTTAACATTAAACATTTGAAAGAATTTTGCAGTACCAGTTAGCTCTTTGAAACAACAAAGTATTAGATTCGGTTTTAAGATCTGGAGGCAAAGCAGACAACTGTTTTATAAATCAGGTACAGAGTGCAGCAATTCCTGGGGCTTATACTAGACCTCTGTCTAGTCAAGGGTCAAACTTTACTTGACTTTTATGACACTGAGACTGTTTCCAAAGAAAGTCTTCTGTGATCATCAATCTATTTGCCCTGGAGGTAAGCCTAGATGATGGAAAGGATTTCAGTAGAGGTGTCTGGAAAAGTGATTCTATATTAGCTTTCACTTCCTGGCTGTAGATTACTTTTTAAAAGTCTTTAGTATCTCTGTTTCATAAGAGATTTCCCATTTCCCATTCATGGCTGGATATTTTACATCTCTAATACATATCACATTCATGTCTTTAAATTTCGGTATACTACTTGAGAGACTCCATAGCAAGACACAATTAAGTTAGCTTCAGCTGTCTGCAGGACCTACTGCAGACAAAGCTGTCAAAAAATCAGTAATTTCAACCTCAGTACAGACATGACAGTAAACACTAGGCATAAAGGGTGTGCTCCAGAAATCCAGAGTAGAAAGACTTATCAAAAAATGAATGAAAAATGTGCATGTAAATGAAAAGAAACTTTTCTTCTCCCCCTTGGTAAGGGAAGATGTTTTTTCAGTTATTTATAGCACTTAAAGAGCTAAAGTTGCAACAGCGTTAGTAATAAATTACACGGAAAATTCTGGAAACTCAGGGTATAGTATGAGTGAAAACATGCTGCAAAATGATTCCTAAGTTGCATGTGTATTCACATAGGTAGAAACATCAAAAAGTAAATACTTGAAGTGCTCTTCCTTAACCCGCAGCCAATTATTTTCACAGGATGAAATTAAACTGTAAGCAATCAGTTAAAGGAGAACAAATCAGCCTGTTTAATACTCAGATGCAGCATAGCCCTTTTGCACTCCCATAATTTTTCTCCAAAAAATTCTTCCATAATTTTCCAGGCATGCTGAGAATGGAGATGGCCAATTCTGCTGTTCACAGCTCTCACACATAAATCTGGGGTGAAAGACTGTTAGCCAGAACTCCTACTCTACTGATTCCTCCTCAAAATCTCCCATTTCTTTTTGTTAGTACTCCTAGACCCTTTCACAGTCATTTGTAATCGTGCATGTTTCACTTCAACTGCAACCTCCTCATGTTAGAGAGCATGCCTTATCCCCTCCTCCACAGGATGGGGGAGGAAATAAGAAGAAAAAGCTTGTGGATCGAGATAAAGACAGGGAGGTCACTTACTCATTACAGTCATGAGCAAAACAGACTTGACTTGAGGAAAAATGATTTAATTTATTGGCCATCAAAAAATATTTAGATAGTGAGAAATGAAGACAAATCAAAACAACACCTTCCCCACCACCACCATTCTTCCAGGTGCAACTTCACACCTTTGTTCATACAACCAAATTAGTTCATATAAGCAAGTGTCTGTGTTTCTACTCTTCCCCTTCATGACCTCTAACATCATACAGGTGCACGTTCAAGTGCTCAATCATGGTGACTAAAGGAAACATTTTAAAACAACATTAACACAATGAACTTACATCTCCCCTATTTTCTTCCAAAAACCTAATCATACTGCTGTTAAGAGTGTAGGATAATTCCTAACTGTTCAAGCATATAAAAAAATAAAAAAAAAATAAAAAGACATTTAGCAGTATTCAGAGGTCTATATCAAAGGAAACAAATGGTGCAATTAATATTTGTGTTGGGCTTCTTCAATACTGCACTTTTTGACTCAGCCTTATAATTTTGCAAAGGAGAACATAGATTTGTGGTGAGGTTTACTCCACAGTAACTGTGTATTGTAATAACATGCATTGAAGGAGACTAGGTAAGTTGCCTCAGTGCTTCAGTTTAAATAAGGAAAAATGAGACAGGTACTGGAATAGCTTTACCATCTGAGAGGTCACTTCTCCAGCTATGCCTCACTATGGAGAAGATGTCCTTTCAGTCAAAGGAACTCAAAAGCAAAATATGTTCATTGCAAAAATGTTGTACAGCTCTTCTCTAATCAGTCATCCATTAGCTCTGGCTGAGCAATTCTTTTCTCAGGATGGAAATACTGGATCTGGAGTTAGGAGAAAACTCCAGTTTTATCATTCTTTCATAGTCCCAGAAGAAATACATGCCAAGAGAATAAATTTTTCCCCATATCATAGTATGATTTTGCATTGCTAGAATGGCTCAAAAATACTGCTGGAATTAAGAAATGAGCCTGAAGTGAAAGTTTCAGTGAATGAAGCGGAACAACTGAAACACACTACACTTGTAGGCTACATGGAAAATGCATGTCTGCAATGGCATCTTGGTATTACATGGCTTGGTTTTTTTAGAGACAGACTGGCATCTCACTGCAAAGTTGTGGAGGGAGAGAAGAAAATATCCATATTTATGCAAGACAGATATGAAAGATGTGATATATAGGCCTGCTTGAGTCTCCCATAGTTTACTTGGGTGTTGTGCAGCTTTTATTCTTATCTGCATCAGAGACTTAAGAATGACCTAAATGCAGATAAAGATCCAATTCAGGGAAGCAGCAGAAGGTAAGATACTAGGGTCAAGTCCCTAGCATAGCTCCAGAGATTTTGTTGACTTCACCAGCAGCAGAGCATTCTACAAAAACTGGGGAACTCTATTAATTGTGCTTGAGAAAGAAATACGTACTTGGAATAAATATCTGTACTGTCTGTAATTTCAAATTTGCAGATATCTTTCACATTTTTTCTCGTCTACACAAACTAGAAATAAAGTCAATAACTAAACAGTATAATCTGACTTTGTATTCTCATAACACCCTTTATTTGAGGATGGTGAAGGCATTAAAATAAATATTGTTGTTCCAACAAACTTTGCAGAAAAAATAGATAACAAGGACTCAAATTGACAACAGATTTTCATTGCCCTCTTGAATTTCTCCTTCCATTCAAAACATCAAAGAAAAAAAAAAACACAAACAAAACAATTTCAGCTCTAACGTTTCAGTCTGCACTTACAGGCTTAAGAGTTAATGTGTCTCATAACTGTAGTGTCAGTCTGGTTTTCTCCTGTCTCAGGAAGAAGGAATTGCAATAACTTGCACAGAAATATTAAGGATTCCTTTTTATTTGTCTTCAGATATAAACCTTAAAGACTCAAATATGTTCAGGGTTTCCTCCACAAGCACAGAAATGTGAAGTTTTTTTGATAAATGGAAGTGGGATTCATAGCTAAATCCATAACTTCTCAAGAGCACCAAATATCATGAGGCTGATTATTCTACCATAGTATCCTTCAAATGCAGAGTATAACCATACTTTTAATCTTACTTCTCAGTATTATTGCACAAAATTTTTCAGGCTTTGGGGGAGGGTATTCATGATAGCCTTCAGTAAAATGGGAAGAAGTGTTGTGTTCATGCATGAATGATCACAGCTGTTAGAAGGGATTTTCTGTTTAGGAAGGAAATATGCATGATACACAGATGGACAGACTGTAGAGAGACCTGAGTCTGCTCTGCAGAGATTCCACAACACAAATCATATTGCACAGAAGAGGAAACACACATTCAGATCAACCACCGTACTTCAGAGGGCCTCTAAGGAAGAAAAATCTGGAGAAAAATCTCAAAGTGGAAGTGCAATGAATGGTGTGAGACAGACATTCTCCACAGTCTCACAGGGAAACAAAAGGAAAGACAAATGAGAGAGAGAGATGTGACTTGGAACTGTGCTGTCTCAATCTCACAAATACCCCACTCTGCCAGAAGCAGTAAACTCATGGACTAATGTCTTCAGCATATGCTGTAGCAGCTTTCTAATGGCTGAAGTTTCATAGATATTGGTACCTACATCAGCTAGATGAAAGCCAACACAGGTTTACACACCTATGCTGTAATCATGCCTCTATTTGTAACTTCAGTGGATCTCAAATCCAGCAAAAAAACCCCCATACCTAGCAATAACAGTGAACACTGAAGTATTCCACATAGATCAGTGAAAGGAGTATCATCTTCTAATATATTATGAATATTTCTTATTTGTTTTGGAATGAGTTTTTTTCCTCATAATCCTCTTCCTGATAGATCTGGAGCTACCAGAAAAGAATCACTGGCAAGTTTCTCCATATTTAAATACACGTGTGGAAATAGAGAACACATCTACCAAGAACAACATATGTAAAAGTGCTTGCCATATCCCCTACATGATTAAAAGGTAATCTTCATGAAGAAATGTGCCACAGATTTGTTTATATTAATGTTAATAACTTGCTAACTAATGATAAATTTATGATAATTTATTCTAAGTGAAATGAAGTGTGCCCTAAAGACAGACTATGCAAATGAGAGCTTCTGCTCACACAGCTTTAGAGCATGTACATTAATAACCATGTATCGTGACTGCAGTGGAAATGATTGCATGAGTGATATGTTAAGGCAGATCAGGATGGAAGAGCACAAAGTATCATGGGGTTGTCTAAAATGCTGTGCAAGCCTGCCATGCTGCCATTCCCAATGTTTCAAGGCCTACAAATGCAAACCACGTAATTATTTCTCCCTCTCTTAACAAACATACTTTCCAACTTACAATGACATGCTTTTTAAAAGCTTTATACCTTCAAGGCTTTGCGCAGTGCATGAGGTCAGTCCTCTTTCCTTGCAAATGGTGATGAGGACTCCACGAGAGGGTGAGTGGCCATGACTAGCTGTGTTCCTCACCTCACAGAGCCATGAACTAAAACACATACTCTTGTTCATCATTGGTTTCATCTATCTAATGCTGTTATTTGTATTCTGGAAATATTTGTCACCACTGAAACAAGGATGTCACTGTGCAAACAGATAATTATTGTCTGCATATCTCACGTGATACTCTAGGTATCGCTCAACATAGTCCTCCTCAGTCTCTTTTTTGTTGTATTAAAAAAAGGGGAGGTGGCTTGTGCCATCATGTGTGGGATGTCTCACAGATTCATGCCTGAACAGGTAACTAGAAAATTTCCTTCATTTTCAGTAAAATTTCAGGACATCTGCATTCCTCCATCAGAATCTTTCCAGTGCAGCAGACTTAGCAGATATGGAAAACTGAATCCATAACTACCATCCAATAAACTCCACAATATTACTTTCCAAAGATAATCATACATAGAGAGATGATGCCATTTCTCCTTATGATGAGTAGCCCCCAATTGCTTCTGGCATCATTCAACAGAAGGATGTCAGAATACTTCTTGTCTGTGCAATACTTCTTCCTACAAGTAAGATTTGTGAAACACTGGAAAGCAAACACAAGATGGAAGTTATTTCCTTTCCCTAAAGAGATAAAAATGGGCAAGGCCATGTCAGGGAAATTTAAGTTTAAATTTGGAATGAAGTGAGGATAGCACAGCTGTCATGAAGCAAGCTATGTCTATCAAAGTTGTTGTTGAAATCAAAAATAATCTTTACACCCAGCCCCACCCATCCTCTCCCTCCTTCTCTTCTCCTTCTGTGTACCTTCACCCAGACGCACTTGCATAGAGCAAAATTACTAGGTAAGAAACAGTACAAAACATAGTGGGAAAATTTAAATGAGAACCCATTTTCTCTTGAGCTCTATAAGCACATCTTTCTTCCCAGAGACAGACCTTGTAATTAATACTGCATTTCTTTTGGAGACACTAGATAATATTAAATTCTGCATAAATTATGCAATGCTCTGGCCTATACAAAGTGAAGACTAAGTTCTGAAGAAGGTCAAAAGTCATCAATAACATTCAGGTCTCAATTTCTGACATAGACTATCTCTGATGGTCATTCTTGGTCTTCTGATCCTAGGATTCCCTGGGCTTCCCTGGGCAGCCCGTTCCAATGTTTGACAATCTTTTCAGTGAAGAAATTTTCCCAATATCCAATCTAAACAGCCCCTGGTGCAACTTGAAGCTGTTTCCTCTTGTCCTAATGTTCCTGTAATGTTCTTTGTCCCATTGTGCTATATTTGCAATTTATTACTTGCTTGGATCAAGGTCCTATTTTGGCAAAGCTTAGACCTGCTGCCACCAAAGTCCATGGCAAATCTTCAATGGAAAGAGAAGCAAATCTGCATAGCCACAGGCTTTCAGAACCCAGGACAGTCTGATTGTTTTCTTCTGCTCTGCTCATACCCCCTCCACATTAAACAGCTGAAATCCATATCTGAATGAGAAAGATCATCATCTACCATTCTTCAGAGATTAGATCACTGAGCCATAAATTTACTCCTACCACTTGGCCAAGCTTTAGTGAAGACAGCTGGAGAGAGCTCCTTTAACAACCAAACTTCCAAAATTCTTAGCAAAGAATTGTCTCTTTACTTTGTGTAATTAATTCCTTGACCGCTACAGAAGGATACTCTAACTGAAACACATTCCCAGACGGTAATGATTATGCTAATCTAGTGAAGAGAAAAGATGTGTTGTGTATTAGTCAAAGTCCTGAGCTCAATTTCTCATTGCTCTTGGACTAAGTGATCAATATGGTGACACTCACTTGCCACAAGTACAGGACTCTACTACGATGTTACATTTATCTTGTGCTTGTGAATTAAATGTAACTAATGAAGGTTCATAATATAAATTAAAAGGAACATTTTAGGGAAAAATTGCATTGTCAGAAGGTACAAAGTAGACAGTCAAGCTGGTCTTTCACCTCCACTCTCTAGAGAGTATCACGTACTCTAAAAACCACAAGAGATTAATCAAACATCTTGCAGGAGGGTTCTTACTTCATCTCCTAAAGAGCATTTGGACACCATTTCTATAAACAAAGACACATACTCCCTTTCTCCTGTCTACAATAACTTGTATTCTCAGAATTCCAGAGGTATTACTGTACTACCCGATAGGAACACACAGCACAAAGTATGATGTACCCATCAAGCACCTAAACACAGTACCAATCATATAGGTAATGTGTGTGCCTGCCATGACCTCCTGTGTTGTCATTCTGGGACAGTAAAGTACTACTGCTGTATGCCGTCCTCTCTCTGGCCAGCCTTATGCAGCCAGCTGGCTGCACCAAGCAGTTCAAATCTCAAATTATTAAGGAGATACTTTTAACAAACCCTTGTGACTTATTAGATACAAAAATACAAACCAAACTAAAACAGAAAGACAAGGGCTAACTAGCAAAGAGAGAACTAGTTCTAAAGCACGATGCCTGATTTGGCTTGGAGTATTTTTCTCTTAATGAAAATAATTTCAAACTCCAGAATCCCAACATGGCTTTTGAATACCATTTCTTAGATTATTTAAGTTACCCCACAGACTTCTGCTAGAGAAGACTTTACTCAGTACTCAGTTTCCAACAGGGTGTTGACAGAAAAGCCAGTCACATGCTGACTTGAAGCACGTTATCAAAAGGACAGGTAGGCAACCACAGACAAGTGGGACGTAGTAATGGTCTCAAGGCTGTGTATGTGTGCTGTAACAGACAGAATTCACAGAAGTTAGGGGAAAACCCCAGCGACCTGTAAAGCTAATTTTACTCCATGAAAAAAAAAAGAAGAGAGCGCTGAAACTTTCTCCTGCTGAGACTGATTTCAAAACAGTTGCACCGAGTCAACTGCTAGTTCCAGTCTATATGAAAAAAATGACTTTATTCTGAAATCACTTCCTAGATATTTCAAAACATGAGGCCAATGAAAAGTACTGCAGAATTCACTGTTTCCCTGTTTGAGGCTATGTTATTAGAATACAAACTGCACGATGAAATTAGCTTCTATGCACACTGAAACTCTCATATTCCTAGAGCAACTGGAAATGATCCCTAGTTCATGTGAAGCTATATTAGATCATTTAACCACATAATCCAGAGAAAAATCAATATGACTAAGTAAAACTCATTTAAGCAGAGATTTCAATCCCTCTGCCTATGTGCCCTTGCACAACAGGTCCTTGCTTTCAGGTTCAGGTTCAGACTAATCTTGTCTCAGCAAACCCTTGCCCAGCCTTCTCCAGCCCACAGGAAGGGGAAGGGGGGAATTTCCCTCACTGCAGAGGCTCTGGTGGGTCTGTTCTCTCTCTCAAACATCTTTCAGTGTCTGAAAGATACATGACTACTTTATCTTCATCCTGCTTGTCACACAAATGGATCCCATCATAGCACAGACAGGAAGGATTTACAATTCTCTACTACTGGCTATGTAGGTTAATAGCTCATTTTGCCTCCCACTGTACATACGACTCCCATTAGTACTAATAACTCATAAGAAATAGACAAATGCCTTCCAAAAATCTAAATGAGCTATCATCTTCAAAAGCTTCTTTTGTTAGCAGTAAATCTCTATGTATTTTTTCCTAATACAGTGTATAGAGATCAATAATTATTACACTCTAACCAGCAGGAAATAAGACTTACACAGCCAATCTTCTAAATATAGCCATTAACAAACAATTAAAGGAACTACAAATTAATCCATCCAAATTGATTTCAACTTTTCCAAAGAATAAGGAAATAACACAAAAGAAAAATCTGCTTTGAACATTGTGTCAGTTTGCATGGCAGATGAGTGAGCAGTAGAAAAAAAATCCTTTACAAATGCGTCCAATATATTTTATTTTTCCCATTTATGTACAAATATTCTTTAACCACTACATTGGCTGAACAGAACGAAGAAACAAATGCTCATCAGGCTGGATTTCCCTTCTACTCACCTGAGCAGAAACACTGAAATTCATTGGATTTTCTTGCAACTCAGAATGACTAGTGTGAACAGGCTCTCCAGGATCAAGGGTCAGGTTCTGAACTGGTATAATCTGATAGAGAGTGATATATTTATTTCAACATTTAACCGTAACGGTGAGAAATGATCACACTAAGTCTCTCAGGACTCAGGTTTGTATTGCATCTTCATTCCAAAAAGCCATCCAAGAATTTTTTCAGTTCTTCTTTGAGGAAGAATAATCTCCTTGGACTCAATACAGAATTTACTGAAGTCATTGGTTTACTATCATGGGATCAAATTTTTCTGAAGTATCTTTTCAAGACATCTCAAGAATGCTTTTAGAAAATAATTATGTAAGAATGTGTTTAGTTATAGAAGTTTTTACATATCTTCCATTCTTAGGATATGTTATTGTTTCAGTAATTCTTCAATTTTCTGTAAGCAACAGAACTTAACTTTTTGATAAATAAAAAACAAGCAGCTCGTATTGTAATTGGAGAAAATTAATTTTATTGTTACAAGCTACCTGTATTTTAAACTGCTTATTATGCAGTATAGTTAGTTATTTCATATATTGGCACATTCCTTAAAAAATAATTTAAAAAATATCTGTTTTTTTAATAAGCAATAAATAATATGACCTTAACAAAGATATTTTCCCCCAAATAGGAATTTCAAATTAATATTTTTGATCAAAAAGGTGAAAACATAAAACAAGGGATTCAAATGCCATGTTTTCTCAAGGTAATTTTTAAAGTGGGAAACAAAACAGATGTCAGTTTTTAAAGAAAAGATCCTAGAAAGGCTTACCATATTAGGAAATAAAACCAGGGAATGTGTGCTGTGAAAGCAGAAGTGACTCTAATTAGAAAGTTTCTCCTCCTGTTAAAATCAATGGGGATAAATTTTGCTTCCTGTTAAAGCAAAGTAAATCCACAGTAATTCCTCAGAAACTGCTCCACCTTTACATCAGAGTAACAAGTAGCCAAAGTTAGTCAGGGTTCTTGAAAATCAGATGAAAATGAAGCTCCACAAGTGCTACCTACCCATACAGAAAATCCCATTTTATAAAAGGTTTCTTGTGTTTTAATCGGTAGAGGACAATGACATAGGCTAAAATATAATTTGTATATTGTTAATAAAACTCCAGAAACGTCTGGTTCATTAAATGCTTACAGAATGCCCTGGTGCACTCAAGGGGGGAAAGCAGACTGTGACCCAGATTGGAACATTAAACCTGGACAACATTCAATTTTTGGATTTAGACAAATCAAAAGCATAAGTAGAATTTATTTTTAAGGATTCTTTCCTTTCTTCCCCTCATTTACATTACAGTCTGAAGAATAAATGCTAAAGAATTTGTCTTTTACCCATATGTAAGTGGCCTATAACTTCACAGCAAACTTAGAATATTTTTTTCTATCTGAGAAACAGGCACAGAATGGTCTCATGCCACCTCCAAATGAGAAAGTCAAGTAAAATTTACAGTTCAGAGAGCCAGAACACCAAAAGCTTTGGGAAAGGCTAATTTAATACATCTGTCATATACAATTACACAGTCAACTGTAAACCAAAACATAGATTTTTTTTTTTCCTTTTCAGACATAAAAGAACAAACTGCCCAGGCTCAGAATTAAACATCTGTTTCATGAAACAAAGATATTAACCTCCAAGATTTTTTATGAATCAATAAAATTAAATCATTCAGCACTGCTCAGTAACAGTTGTTTTCTCCATTACACAAATTGCTACAGCCAATTCCTCAGCATAAGCCACCACAGTGATTGAATTTTAAAGGTAGTAGGTGAGCTGTTATTCACAGAGGGATACAGATGATTCTTCTACTAATAAATTCATTAAAAAAGTTTTTGCTGCTGTTTCTGTTACTGAATACATAGATGAAACTAAGTATTTAGACATGACAGAAGCAAGTAGAGTAAAAGAAACAAACACAACTGGTAGCTTCACATTTTGGAAAACATGCAAATCATGTTTCCATATTAACCACAAGGCTTTAAAATGGTATAATAATTATTTCATTGTTTAAATTCTTGACCATCCTTAGTACATAAAAACCAGTCACAAATGAAACAGGAGGCAGTCCAAACCATGACTTCTGTTCTTTCAATTAAACCTTCACAATTTCAAACATACAGTCCATACTTAATGGATTTTAGTCAGGCTCTTCAGCAGCAAAAAGAACAAAAAGGGAGTAGGACTCCAGAAAGTCTGTACTCTAGTCCCAGATGTCTCCCTTCTTTTGGACAAAACACTGTGAAATTCCTTTGTACAGTGGTTTGAAATCACCTGATCAAAACCACCATGTAAGAGTAAGCAATTATTCCATTGAATTTTGAATTTTTGGAATTAAATCTCCTCTCTTTTAGATTGGCATAGCACAAAAAAGTAATTCCAGTAAAACGTATGTTTCCTTTTTGCATCACGGTAACAAAAAAATCACGGCCTTAGTATATAAAAGGGTGACTCCTACTGTCTTCAGCTAGCCAGTGTGGTAGACTCTGTGAACATCTTCTAACATAAAATAGAGTATGTAGCACAAAGGAAATCTCTCGAGAAAGAATGACAGCTGCATTTCCTCACGAATATCTTTTCCTCATTAAAATAGAAGCAAGGTATTTGACCAAAATATGAACTTTCATCAGGAAAAATTACAGAACAGGCCTCCAGAAAGACTGTTTATTTTAATAGGACCATTAGATGGCTTTCTCCTCAAATTTTCCTAAGGAAAGTTATCAAAAGGTTAGAATCTGAGGCCAAATTCCCCTGAAAAAGAAAACTACCAAAATAGTTACAAACACATCCCATAGTTCAAAGGTTATATAAAAAGCCAATGGGTCAGAAACACCTCTCTTCCTCCTATCCCTCCACAATACTATCTAATTAGATTGAATGACTTTTTATTTCATTCAGTGCAGAGAATTTCTGAAATCCCAGTTTAATCAAGCCTGATTCCTATTACTCCTCTGAGGCCCCATTTTCTTCAAAGCCATATACTTCAGACAAGGTTGTGTTAATTTTACACTTTTTTTTCCCCCCCTTGAATTTAATAATAACCAAAATCTAATAGTATCCCAGTGTCTCACCTACTCTTTATTAAAACACTTAATTTCTGATTTCTTTAAATAGTCTCCTTTATGCCAAGAGCTATCTCATATGTTACTGAACAAAGAAAACATTTAGAATAGATGAGCGCTATGAGGATGTTGAAGAGCATTTCAGATACTAGCAATGTGTATCCAACCACACACAGGTGTTCACATAAGTAGTTTTAAGAAGGTTAGGCTTCTTTTTTGTAAGAATAGAATACTGGATATTGTGCAGAGTAGCTGCAAATGTGGCATGAATTAATTGTTGATTTTTCAGCAACCTATCATTTCTCATTGTATGCATCCACTGTAGGCTCTTGGATCTGCACAGCTCTGAAGTCAGCAGAGTCCTACCTCCCTGTGCTGGTAATAGTATAGATAGTATGGGTGAGGCACCCAGAGGGAACTTTGATACGTGAAACCCCAAAGAAGCTGTGGCGATGGCTATGGATGCAGATGGCTGTCCACAGACACAGTTCCTCTCTGAAATCAACCATAACCATCGTGGTAACAAAGAAAACCAAAAGTGCTTTTTTAGGGCTAGACCATGTTGGTATGGATTCAGAGGAGAAACAATTTCATATGTGATCTTGGATATGAGCTGATTTTGATGTATTAAAAGGGCATCAATACTGGGCACTAAAGATATCCTTAACCTAGCAGAGGAGGACCCTTAGTGAAGCAAAACAGGACCTGTTTAACTGGAAACCAGAAAAATTCGAAGTGGAAAGCATGTACTTTTAATTACCAAGGCAATAATCAATGGGAACAAGCTCTGCATCCTTAATGGTGACTGAAACAAGAGTAGGTCTGATTTTGTGTGCTCCTTTTTAAACGTTCAATACTGGATTCAGTAAAAAGCTAAAGCAATGAATAAAAGTCTAATTACATTTGACATTATAAATTGAGAAACTAGATGGCTTTATAGGCCACTCTGTCCATAAAATCAGTAATATTATAAATTTGGTTACTAGCTTTAAGCCCTTAACACTGGACAACAATGTCACATACCTGTGTGTATCCAGGCCAGGAAAAACAAAAGCAGAAATGTCACAAAACCACACCCAGCTATGTTAATATACTGTGAGGAGGCTACAAAGGTCTTATTTTATATTCCAAAACCGGTATCTAAATTAATCTCTCTCAGCATTATTTCCTTCTCTCACTTTTTTCCTACTCCTCCCTCTCACCCTCCAGATAAATAAATAAAACTGAGATCTTTGTCATGGTAACTATGGGGTTACTTAGACAAGCACCTCCTAAGGAGAATTGCCTGTGAACAAGATGCCCACTAGATATTCCAAGGAAAGTCACAAGAGAAATAAATATTGAATTATTCTGGTGTTTTAAATCGTGTGTCAGTAGCCAATGTTTCTGAATGGTATACGATCAGCTCACCTGCCTGTAGCTTGTAAGAACATGTAAAAAAATAGCAGCCTGTAAATTTCTTAATAATAGGAAAAAGTTTTTTCTAAAAATGGAAAGCTTGGTCAGCTTAGAAACATGTCTGATTTAACAGAATGCTCTGAATATCAGACAGCAAAACGAAGAAAGCCAAGCACATCTCTACTTCTGGGAGCATCAAGCTTCAAAAAGTGGATATCCTAATAAGAAAGTGAATGTTGTGACATTAACCAGCTCTGAAACAATGTAATAAGCACTTAATTTTAGGAAGGAGATATGGACTGTACTGTGCACACAAGAGGTATGAAAGCTTTATTTGGTAATGATAAAAAACTAGCTTGCAAGATAGCAGTCATTTGTGCAATCCTGGGGAAAGGAGAATGCAGTTCAATTCTGTGATCAATGAAAATCTTAAGAACAATCAAATGACTGTGATTCTGCTTGGAAAGAATATCAGGACTTGCTGATGTTTAGTCCTTTCGTGTTGCCTCATAGAAACCAGGAAATGGGAGGGTTGATTTGGCATAGGTGCGGCTTCCCTTTGTCCCTCCCCACCCCCCTGAAATTTCTACTCCTTTAATCCAATCTTATCCTTCTAATACCAAACGCCCACAATTACTAGGATTTTTTACATAATCTCATCCATATCACTATTAGCACATATTTTCTTCCATTTCTGGTTAAGACACTGAATAAAACACCTGGTTTTTCTCTTGCTTTAAGAAATTGAAAGGGATATAAATGTATTCTGGTGTTTCATTTTAACTTTTTTTTTTCCACAACTTAGAAACCTCAAGTGTGGTGCAAAGCTGAGGGGTGCAGGATATGAAGGAATCCGTAGCTCTCCACAAGAGTCAGGAAATACAGGCAAAAGGAATATTACTGGAAGCAACTTCTTGCAGGTAACAGAGGTAACATGAACTTGTAATACAGGAGATAAAAGAGATACAAGCTGAGGCCTCAAAATTTAACTGTTCATGGACATTAATACCTTCCAGATTAACACTTCACTGCTGTGAGCAGAGAGACTTTTATAAGTATTCTTACAAAAATCTGAGCGTTACAATAATGGCCCTCGCTGGTGGTGCTATAGAACCATTCCATCAGACAGACAACATGGGGAGCTTGAAAAATATCCAGTCTGGCAGACAAACCTCTACACATCCCTCTCTGGATGCTTGCACCCTGTTGATAAGTGCAGTTTTGTAGATGATACTAGGGAGGCTGGCTCACAGTCCCTGATCATAGCTTATTACATTCCTCACCGACTTGAGGAAACACCGCACTTCATAAAGCTGACAGAATAATGGCTAATGCACTCACCCGTCCATTCGTTATTGAATTCATGCTGTTAACGCATTGCTCCACCTTTTCCAAAACAAGAAGAGCTTGCAGCATCAACAGTGCACTGTGTTGTGGCTTATGACAGGACTGAGCTAACAAATTAAGAAGGTACAGATGCTGGAGACAATTGGCTGCTGTGCAAAAGCTAAACAAGTCTTCAGGTATTGTACCTATTCCAAGCACTTACCCAAAATTTGGGTACTTTTGGATATAAATAATACACTACAATACAAGAACACTGTTGCAGAAAAGTTCTGTTGTCAGATCAAGGATTTCAGCAAAACTCTGACTTGGCTGTAACATCAAAAAATGTGAAAAAAAAGGTGATAATTGTAAAGCTAGTTCAAGATAGTTTTAAAGCCATCATAAGTTCTATATTTTGGACATTAGGAGTTTGGAGCGAATTGTGAACTTTAAGGGTATTAATGACTGATCTGATAGTGACTCTGAATTGCAAGTCAAAGAAATTCTGCCAGCAGAAGATAACACAGTGAAACTGAGTATATACAGTGGAACAGAAATTCTGAATTTAAAAGAGAAGAATGCTGCTATTTACAATTAAAACAGTAGTATAATTCCAGATGACGCTGGAGTTTTCATATACTGCATCCTACTGTACTGCCTGGTTTTGCATCCTATTTTCAGGAATTTAAAATTTGTATCAAAAGTAGGTTTATATACCTTAAAAGCTCACTGCATTTCTTAAAGATCAGCCTGAAGAGAAAAGTACAGAATAAAAGAGCAAAACAGAGGTTGCCCTTCTTTCTTAGCTTTAAGTCAAATAACTGCTTAAATAGAATTGTCTGTTAAGTATGAGATCACTCCCTTCTCTAAATGAAGCAAATTAAAGCCAAAATTTAAAAGACCTCTTCATCAACTTTTGTTGTCATATTCATAGTTCTTGATACCATATCAGTATCCTTAAACTCCAGCCAAGATTCTGTCCACTGAGCTGGGAGCTATGTGAAGGTTTTCAAAAGAGTCGGGGTCTAGATTTTCCAGTGCTCTGCTCCCTCAGTTAGTGTGGGAGGGTTCACAGGCATTCAGCATTCACACTGCCCCCTGTGGCATTTCTGGATAGACTTTCAGGAAAGCGCACGTCAATGTTGAGACTGACTGAAAATCTCTCCACTCAGTTTGGTGCTTAAATTTTAAACCAAATGCTTCTAAAAATCTAGTCTTCATCTACAGAGTGAAGAAATATGATTTCTAAACAAATGTACTAATGCAATTTTGTTATCTTAGAAGAAAGAAAAAAATCAACCAAGATAAGAACAGTTCATGCCTCTCATATTCACTAAATATTATATGCTTCTATGTTTCATTTTGATTATGTGGGGGGAAAAAAAGATATTTTAATGAAAAAGAAGGAAGCTACCACAAGCCAGAATTGGAAAGCAAAAAGCCTCAAGCATTTCTTTCGAGGACTGCACAATGTCTGACAATTTCAATCTATTAGGTATCTTTCTGCCCATAGAGATCATGATTAGCCAGTAAAGTTGCCCTTTCAATTCACTCAAAGCTGCTACTGCAATCTATTCCATCTGTGCTCTCTGAACCTTTCATTTCCAATAGGTTCAGGTTAATTCAGAGCAGCCAGGGAGGCTGACAAGATCCACCTTTCTTTCACATCCTCAGGGCTACATGCTGACATCTTAAAAAGAATTTTGAAATAAATATAATACCACTTCTTTCACACAACAAAATAATTTATTTGAATTCCATTAAGGAAGAACACAGGTATAATCAGGAATTGGTCCATGACTCAAACAGCCATTTGCCCCTGTGCTGGTCTAACCATTCCACTGTAATAAAATAAAACACTCTGGTGAGCTTACAGACTCTGACCTAAAAGCTGGATGCCTTCAGAATCAAGATGGACATAATTTTAAAAAAATTGTAACGCTGATGCAGATTAGTAAGCATTGGTAACACTCCTTGCATCTTGATACACACAAAGTAATAGCAGTAGTACTCGTGGCAGATTTACAATTCCCAGATGGTGTCTGTCTCCTAGTGTGTACGTTCTGGTGGTGGAAGAGAAAACGAGGGTCGGAAACAGGAAGCCTACGCAAGATATGATGAGCCATTAAGACTTACCAATTTAGTCACGGGCTAGTTCATAAGGAAAGAAAAAAACAAGTGACTAAGGAGTGGGAACTGCCTGGGTGATAGGCAGATGTGAGAGATCTCATACAATAGTAGTCTGTGATGCTTAGCACAGAACGGAAAGCCAAAGAGAAAATGCTAGGCTGGCCCAGATCCATGATTATGAAAGAGAGATGCTCAGCTTTTCAAAAACAGTTGCAACACTGGCCATTAGTGATGGCTGAAAATGGCCATAGCTATGTAACCAGGGCAAGGAAATAAAGACCAAATTTCTTCCTGGAAACTCCTGTGTCTTAGGTCTTCATTACCACACTGCACCCTCTATCATCACTGCTACAGAATTCAGCTACTCAGAATTAGTTTGGATCAATTAAGAATATAAAGAAGATTATAAAATCTTTCAGCTCACTCATCAAAATACTCGGCATACAGGCAAGTAGTGTCCACTTCAGGTTAGAGTATTATAGCTGAATTCAAAAGTATAGTGATGACCACATTGTCAACAGCAGCAGCAGGCTTTCCCTCCCCTTCAAAAATTTCAAGCAAGCCATGAAAAGGAATTTACTGAGGAAGAACTGGGACTGATATAAATAAAAACATAAATATACTTATTTATACTTTTTATATAAAATGATCACCTCTTTGTCTAACTTCCATGGCTTTACCTTGGTCTTCATTAAATACTAATATTATACTTTAATTTTAAAAATGTTGCTGTTTTGTAGATGGAATGGGATCTTACTTTGGTAAGGCTTATCACCTGAAAATGGCAATTATAAATATATCAGGTCATCACTGTCAAAATTTTTTCCATTTTAAATGGTTTCCATGACATTCCATAAGCTTCCATAATCATTTTTTTTCTACAAGGGAATGAGAACGAAAAGGCCTGGGAACAGATTACTGGAAGTACAGTTTGATATCACACAAAGAAAGTGTAATTGCAGGCTACTGAGGCACACACTCCTCAACCCTTCTTGATCTCAGATCTGGTGAGCATGTGGACTCAAAGTGAGATTATTCACAGTCTCACATCTGTTGGGAACTTTTTCTTTTTGGTGGGTTAGTTTTCCATCAGATCAGGGAGCTGAACCACCTCAATATGCAACTGCAGTGTTGTTGGAGCTGCTGTCTGCAAAAACCCCCCTAACTTCTATAAATGAGAAAAAAATATTAGTTTTCAGCTGGATCAGTCAGCTCTCTGCATGGTTCATTACTCAACTGCGTAAATGCCAGTGCCACACAAGAAAGAGTGACTGCAGCAGCCCCAACCGAGGCTGACTTAGCCTACTGAGGAGCTATTCCATCCATGCTCATTTTCAGATCAGATTCAGCCTAGTAAAGAATGACTACAAGTTTTCTTCTGACTCCTTACAGTTTACAGTCTAGATTTAAGTGAACAAAATTCAACACCCAAAATACAGGAAAGCACCACTCACTGTTCAACTACTGTGCTAGCACTACACCTGTACACCTGTACATTTTTTTGCATTTTACACAGCCAAATTAAAAAAAAATTCTGTGCATTTCTCCTGTAAAGCTAGACCTTGACTCCAAAAGACTTCTTGTTCCTTGCTGTGTTTTCACAGCACTTAGCACAGTTTTAATTCCAATATAAAATACGATGTCACTTCATTATTTCTTTATCTTAAATTGCACAGTATCTATAGTACCACATAATGCATCATTTCTCTGTTACCAGCACATTTGATGACTACTTGTCCAGGGCAGAAGGCAAGTTCTATTGCAAGACCTGTGCAATCTACTTCAATTGAGAAGGAAACAAAAAACTTCTCAAATCACCTTTTGCCAGCAGGTGAAGGAAGGGCACTGAGGGCACTTGCAAAGTGTGAGAGCTTCGATTATGCAAAGGAATGAATGCTGAGAAAAAGCCTCTACTACTGTAAAAAGAGGTGAGAATTAAGAAGCTTGCATGAATCGGAAAATATTTTACTGCAAAAACAAAAAGAGTTATTTTCAGCCACTGAATATAAAGGAGTAACTGAGCATCAGTTATTTTATTTTTCTTTTCAGGCAACTGAAATAAAGTACAAACCATTTTACATGAGATTACTATGAAAACAAGCAAAAATCTATCCTGGTTGTTTGTGACCCATACTTATCATAGGCAAAATTAAGATTTCTTCCATGAAAAATTATAGTAGTTTAATATTTGTTTTAGTCTGAAACTAAAGTTAAAATTTCAGTTGCCCCCCACCAAGGATGTTCCACTGATTTAAAAATTCCAGAGCATTTCACTTGTTTTGCTGAACAGAGCAAAGCTTCTTTTCCAGTTTTCCATGGCAGATGCCTGATTCCCCCCTCCCCTGGGTCGGGTAAATTCTTTAGCCAGAATATATCTGCAAGAAGCAGTTACAGTGATTTTGGGAACCACCTCAGAAAAGCAGCTCTGACCCCTGGCCATTTTGTGTAGAAGGGATTGTGTCCTCTTAGTTCAAACTGCTTTAACTAATGAGGGCAATTTTGCAGTTTGGTAGGATACCTGTTTTATAGGTTAAGGTCAAATATATGTGTAACTTTCCCGTGGGCTATGGTATAGGCACTTGTGAGGGAGTCTGAGGACAGACCTCCTGGGACCATTCTGGGGATGGGCATTGTCTCTGGATGTCCTATCTGCCTGAAGCAGGCCACAGAGCACATACTCTGACTTTCTTTGTTATGCAGTCTTCACAATCGCGTTCTTCACTATCAGTTCTTACTCTGCAGAATAGCAGCACAGAACACAACACAGTTTGATCTTTATTTCTTCTTCTTGTCTTCCAACTTTCATAAATTTTTTCTTGCTTGCCCTCAATCTTAATTTTCTGGGCTCCCAGCCTAGTTTTCCAATTATTTTCTGATAACTCCTACAGGTCAGTACTACAAGTTCAATGTCATCTCAGAATTTGAGATTATATAGTCTGTTTTCTTACAGGATTCCTTCTGCTCATGTCAGTGCTAAAAACAAGATTTTGGCTTGCAATTGGAAGGAAAACAGTAATGGCACTGACCTATAATTAAGGAAGCAAGAGAAAGTGCAGGACCTATGGAGGCATTCACTTACTGAGTGTCTGAGAGCAACATTTATTATGCCATTGGAGAAGAAAATTAAGAGGTACCAGAAAGCAGCATTTGCAAAGGACCAGTCAGAGTTAGACCAGGACGAGTACAATAGATCAGCTATTCCTAAGACAGATGTCAAAGAAGCATAAACTATAACTGCAACTGCTACAATAGTTCCATAGGCTCCAGATGAGATTTTGATAGTGCCTATCTGTCAGAAGATAAAACAAGTGTGAGAATGTGTAGTTTCTCTGACAAATTGATCAAACTGGCAGCAAACATCTGCAACAAGTCAAAGACCATACCCAAGAAGCTGATGGAATGGTGTAGTGTCACCACAGATATGAAGACTAGGGTGGCTGCTATTCTCAGGTTGAAGACACAAATGAGAATGTAATTGTTGGGAAAAAAATGATGGGCTTTACAACTCCATAGTATGAACTGAAACACTAGAAAAGTCCTGTCAGATCAAATAACATCCTGCAATGCTCTCTTCACATTTTGGGGGGACTTTTTCTTCATCCCTTGATCTTCACTGTCTCCCAGCCTTCCAGATAGAACTTGTAAGCCATAAAGAGTTAAGGTCTAACAGAGCTAATTAGCTGAGAGATTTTCCTATGACCTACTGCAACAGCTAAAATCATCCGAGGTCTGTGAATGCCCTCCCTGTACCTAAAGGCCACTAGTATGTGACATATCTTCAGTTTTGAATTCAGTTCTTGATTTAGACTGCCAAATCCCAGATCTGTTAGCACTGCAAATATGCTTCCAAATTAATTGTTCTTTTCTGAAGTTGCTGAAAAGAGAGCAGCTGAAAAGAATCTCTTTGTGAAACATCCTTTTTATTATTATTAATGCAATTTGATTATTTGATGCGAACCTATAATGCATACGAAGACATTCTAAACACCAAGACTACAAATGCCATTACAAAGGTCTCCTATATACAGTATTCTTCACTTGCAAGCATTTCTCTTTTTTCAGAGTCTGATCCAAACCTTAGGCATGATTCTGATAGGAATAAATGAAAGGATGAAAGGAGCATATGACTGCACAGAAATAGAAAGAAAACAAACAAAGAAATGCTTCAACAGTGGTAATTGTACCATTACTCTGATCTATTGCTACTCAGAGTCTAAATAAAAAGGCACGAAAAGACACAGCTGATGCCGATATATGTATTTTAAACTACCGCAACAGAACCAGCAGGGAACATTTACAGCAATATCTAAATTTATGATAGGACAAAGGGAAAAAAGATAACAGCAGCAGAAAACAACTGTGTAAGGATCACAAATCTTAGGTATTTACCTTTGTTAGCATTTCATCCGTTATACAGTGAAACATTAACAAAAACAAAGAGAAAGGAGCACTGAGATACCACTCAAAGTATCAGCCTGCTGGATAGCATTTGGGAAATACCATTTTAATTCTCAAGGGAATTCATAGTGGTATTTACCTTATATTTTTTCTAACCTGAAATTGGATCCCTTAAATTCAGTCTGATTTCTGGACCTCGAGAAGCCAGTTGATTTCAAAAGACAGTAAGTCCAAAGAAATCTACAAGGATGCAAATGTGAACATAAAGGGAACCTGCACTTGGATGCAGTATTGCTAAGATGTTCCACAAGCTTTCAACCCATCTAGCCAGAAAATGTAAGAAAGTCTGCAAACAGCAAACATTCAAATAATTTGAAAACTTTATATGCACAGCTCTGCTGTTGACCATTCATTAAATGATGATCGAACCGTCTGTTTCTTCAGCTGTAAAGATGGGATCTTGCCAATTTTCTCACAAATGGTACCACCATGTGCATATTCCACAGGTTAAAAATGCTAAATGTTTTTATTGCACAAATGATTCCAAAGCTAATGACTGTTGTGAACGGTACTTTTCTATGAAGGCATTGCACATCTCAATATACTGAAAAGCTGCCTTAGCCTTGTGGTCTAGTCACTCAGCATGACACAGGAGCACGGAAGATTGCTTTTCTTGGGGACCTCAGCAACAGTTATTCTTCAGTAAATGGGCAGCTAGAAATAGAGGTTCAAATATCTTGTATTGGCTCCCTACACAGATCTACAAACCAGGACTAGTACTGTGTAGGGCACAGAGAAGATAAAAGAAACCCATGCTTCAGATGGAAACCTTCATCTCAGCCGGAGGTCAAACTCCATGTAATTTATAAAAAAGAACTCAAAGGCTAAAGAATAGGATTGTGTCTGGTTCTCTGCATGGTCTTATCAAATCAGTTCGGAAGTTCAGAAGAATCCTTTTATTTTGACTGTTTCAATTTTAATGTCCCATCAATAACAGAAGAGATGAGCAACAGTTTCTTTCTCCAGTCCATCTCATCACCACTGCTACCCACTATGTTTACAACTTACTAACGTGAAGGAGCTTAAACTAAACCCCAAAGACTTAAAGGGGCAGAGAAAGAATTAAATATTTCTAAGATCTGTACCATCTGCCAAAAAACATTTTTTCATTTTAAGGGGTTTGTTGCATTATTAATGCAGATATTCAAAATCTTTTCTTTAATAGTTTAGTTTAATGGATTATAACAGAAAGAAAGACAAAAACATCCTTATGACATCTTTTTATAAGAAGCTTTTTACATTCCCTTTATCATGTTGCTATCTGAAAAGGTTTAGATAGCTTATTAATTGTAACATCATGGGATAGGATCTACTTAAGCTCTTAGAATTTTTTAATCACACAGATGCTTTCATTATATCTTTATTTTTTTCCCTTACCCTGCTCTTCTGTTCTCACAGGCCTCTAAGCTGCTCATGTTGTCCAGCTATCAGAACAATCAGAATGCCACATTCCAATTTCTAACTCAGCCCCTAGTAATTAATTATTTTAATGTGGTAAAAGGTACATTGTCATCCGAGAAGGGGCAGATGCTACATAAACAGCAAGTAAAACAAGCCCTGCTCTGAACAACTTGCATTCTGAGTAGACAAGACAGTTGAAAAGGGAAAAGGAAAGCAGAGAACTGAAGTGATTTTCCAAAGGTTACAAGAAAGCCAATGGGTACCCTGACTCCTAAATCACCATCGTGAACCTCTACATTCTCCAGCTTTCACAAAGAAGAGAACTCCAAGGTAAAATGATTGCATTGCTGTAAAAGGATAATAATACCTGACTAAAAAATGGGACAGGAAATAATGCTTTGTAAGGTCATTTAAAAAAAATAAACTAGTACTATTAGAAGACCACTCCAAGCTATCATTCATTTTCCCATTTTAAAGTCTATCGAATAGAGATATTTCTGTCTCCACAAAATATCAAGTACGTAATCCTCAATTTTGTTGGAGAAGCCAATGTCCATGGATAGCTTTTCTCAAGAGATTTTGTTTATTTTCAAAAATGCAGAGCATGCTGTCAGGGCTGTAGTACAGGCTGGCTCCGTGGAAACCCATTAAAACCACTTTACTGGGCAGATGGTGTCAAAGAGTCAGAAGTATATAACAGAATCCTACTGTGCACAAATGTTCAGTATGCAAGAAATCATCTCTTATCAGACAACTGCTGCAGGGGACACAGTCAACCACAAAGAAGAGAGCAGAGCACAGCTGAAGTCATGATAGCCTTACAACTGTTTGCACAATATGGAAAAAGATATGGAATAGGGGAACCTTAACTGATAAACCCTGAGTAAATGGGAAGATCTATGGAGAGCACCATATCAAGCTTTAAAAAGCAATACATTGCTTTTATTGTTATTTGCTGAAGGTGAAACACAATCCACTGAAACAACATCAAGGCCTTCTTCATACCAGGAAAAACTGACAGTACACTAAGAGCAATGTAGGAAGTTAAATGTAGGAATTTGCATCCATAGACAAGAAAACTAACTACCCAGTGAGTTCTACCAAATTAAAATTAACCAAGCAAGACTGATTACATTAAGACAGAGATGCAAAACTCTGAAGGATATATACAGATATTTCAACTGTAGGCAAAAGCAATCACCACTATTTTCTTTTCTTGAAGAAACATGGAATGAGTCACCATGGCTCAGCAGAAAAGAGAGTATATGATTATGTGCTAATCCAGGATCTTTGACAAATGAGTGGATTGAAGAATAAGTGGTATTGCTTCTTTTCTTCTGTTATGGATTGGATTAATATTCACAGACATTATTGGCTCGTTATCTCTGACAACTTTGGATTCCTCCACTCATACAATTAACTTATATAATGTATACTGAAGACATGAAATGTACGCTTTTAAAACTATAAATAAAAAGCAAGTGATGTTGAGGGCCAACAAAATTCAGGGTTCTGAGATCATTTAGCATTAGATGAGACTAAACTCTGACTCAGAGGATTTTTTTAGCATGCAAGACGTGCAGCCTCATCTGTGTGAACATCTGGACATCTGCCTTGTTCCTCGGCAAGAGGTCTGCAGACCGCCTGCTCAACATCCTGCCTACCTTGAAAGCAAATAGATCAAAAGGCATGCTGTAGAGCATCCTGGTTCAGCTAGAGAGGACACTTCTTCTGTTGCTTCTTAGTCTGTCTCACAAAGTTACATACACCAAGAATAAAGAGCGTGTTGACATCTTGCTGTACCTCTGCTTGGTGTGTTCATTGTTATAATCTTTGTTACTTTTTTCTACATAACTAGCTAACTCATTTATTTTGCTGTTTTTATAGGATCTATGTTATTCTGTATCTTTCCTCCTTCTCATGTTTAGCAGTCTACCTGGTCTTTTTTACATGTGATTTTATTTTGCTTGCTCCAGATGCAAAACTGTAAACTAATGAGGCCTAATGTGTTTCACCAAGGAGAAGAAAAGCTATTAAGATTAAAATACACCATTAGCAGAAAAGTAAATGAGTATAAAACAGTATTGAATAAATTAAGGCTGAAAAATGGTTACTAACCATTACCATAGCAAATTTCTGCAACACCTTATTTAAATCATCCTACACAGTATTATGACAAAAGTCTTTATTTACAAATAAAACCTGAAATAAGTAAACAAACCAAATAAATTGAAAGTAACTTTAAAAACAGAGATAGATGGGCCTATGAGAAGATGAGGTGACTATAGGTGGAGGGAAGATGCGTTCCATTTTGTATATTTGGGGAAATGTGCCATCAGTATAGATGTACCCACTACCAACCATTTCTACATAGTCTGTACAAGAAACAAAAATTTATGCATTTTGCTGAGCAACTTTCAGGGAGACAATTGTCTGCAACACAGAAAACCTCCTCCAGAAACCCTTCTGGAAACCTTAATTAAAAAAAACAAGACTGAGGTGTAAGAACAAACAAACATCCTCTGTGAGTACAGTGGAAGCCTTTTAGGAAGTTAATTGACCCCACAGTGCAGATGCCGTTAAGTGACTGGCAGACTACTCCTACATTGCTTCACTGAACCGC